>NC_088234.1:15545718-15783218 GCF_036934945.1 Oncorhynchus masou masou | reverse complement strand
AGGACATCCAGCCAACTTGATACAACTGTGGGAAGCATTGGAGTCAACATGGGCCAGCATCCAGGTGGAACACCTTTGACACCTTGTAGAGTCCAGGCCCCAAGTAATTTAGGCTGTTCTGATGGCAAAAGGGTGTAACTCAATATTAGTAAGGTGTTCTTAATGTTTTGTACACTCAGTGTAGTGTATTAAAGTAGTCAAAAGTGCTGTATTTGGTCTCATATTCCTAGCCCGCAATGACTACATCAAGCCTGTGACTCTACAAAAATAATCCATAATCATGGTAGCATCCAGTGTTCAGAAATATATTATACTACTATTTACATTAAAAGTGACTCCAAAATGACACAAATCATTATTGACCATTCATTTCTATTGGACACAAAATAATCTGAAACACAACCAAAAGAAACTGCAGATGCATCCAACAAGTATGTAGAGTCACAAGCTTGATGTAGTCATTGCGTGCTACAAATATAGGACCAAACATACATAAAGTGTATAATTTCTAAATGGTAAAACAGATATGTATGAAAATACCCTCAAATAAAAAGGTCACATTCTGTACAGTCACCTCATATAAAACATTTGATCTCAAATCCAAAATGCTAGAGTATAGTGAAAAATGTAAATGTTTTGCTTCGCAGTCCAAAATATATATTTACATTTTAGCATACACTCTTATCCAGAGCAATTGAGATTTAGTGCCTTGCTCAAGGGCACATCGACAGATTTTTCACCTAGTCGGCTTGGGGATTCCAATGAGCATCTTTCGGTTATGGTCCCAACTCTTATAACTGGTGGGCTACTTTATTACACCTAAATCTCTATGTACAAAGGTGGGGGATTATTATAGTCATTTGTATCTTTAGTCCAGGAATATTTGTAGTCATGTCATGTAGTCATGTACCATGAAAGCAAACCCCCCGAACTTGGTAACATTGCCTTTAAAATCTGCTTCATCAACAACCCGTGATAAAATTGAAGCCTTCCCACGTGAAAAAATACTATAGTATACTGTAGTAGTATTACAAGATTTACATACTGTAGCATTTACTGTACTGTTTTTGTAGACATTACTTTAGTATTTCCTGTAGTGCTTTTAAAGACATTACTGTAGTATACTGTAGTACAATACAAAATTATATAGTAAGCACTATATGATAGGGGGTTAGTACAGGGTGTAGTATAGTATACTACAGTTTACTACAGAATTCTATGGTAAGCACTATAGGTGTGTGGCGAAATCCTGCCCGGATCCTTCACCGTGCGCTGCCACTTTAAGTGCGCATCAGCAGTAAGGAAGGAGGAATTAAAGACAGCTCTTTCAGATCTCTGGGGAGGAGCGACAGTTTGATTGTGTGGGCTATGCTGCAGACGTTTGTTTGTGTTCAGCGTGTGCAGATTATAAAGTATTTAACTCAATCATCGGTGTGACCGCTCGAAGGTCGTGGTTGTTTTCGTTTGGGACCGCGCCGGTTATGGATCAGTAGCAACATTGTTGCAAAGCTTTAACATAAAAACCAACAAACCATCGGACGGTCAGACAGTACACCCGTACGCCTGAAGACCACAGCTAAGATCTCTCTTGTTCTCTTTCCCTATCGTTCCAGTGCTTTACCCTGCAACATACTTTCTATTTTTCAAATGCACTTCCCATTGAAGTTCATTAGAGCTGGACTATTATTGCCCTGCCAGAAGTATTTGGGTGGACATTTTAGTTAAAAGGGAGGTTGCTTGCAAGTTGTGTATTGTTATGTGAACTGTATTGAGGTGAGGTGTACTAATGACATGTGGCCGAGAAGACTGGACATTTCTGAGGCCTTTGTTGTGTCTCTGAACACCCCCCACATTCATACCCTCTGAACTCCTCTACTAGAAGATAATACAGATTATTGCAAATCCTCTGATGACTGGGTTCGTTCTTATGTGAAGTTGCTGTTTAATTGCTCTGCCATTATTAGTATTATTGTATGAGGTATTCTTGTTGGGGTTACCCCTGTGCTGTGATGTGGGTTTTATATGGTGTGTATTCTCTTTTCTCTCCACTGGCTATCTGGTAAACAGGCTACACTCTAGGCAGTCTCTTCTGCTGATGTGTGTGGGTCTGGTAGTGGTACTCTCTCTATTCTACTCTTCCTTTCGGCATGGTTACTACCCGCCTGGCTTCCGAACAAAATCTTTACCCTTTTCTAATAAATACCGCTACAGGTGTAAAGGGGGATACCTAGTCAGTTGTACAACTGAATGCCTTCAACTGAAATGTGTCTTCTGCATTTAACCCAACCCCTCTGAATCAGAGGTACAGGGGGCTGCCTTAACCAACATCCACGTCTTCGGCGCCTGCGGAACAGCAACTGCTTTGCTCAGGGGCAGAATGACAGATTTGAAACCGCTTTAATAAGTTAATAAACATTTCTCACTATCATGGCCAATTTCCTTGCTACATCTGTTTCCAGCAGTTGCCATATCTGACTTTAATTGTCTTCCTCTTAGACGGTTCACCAGAAGCTGCAGATCTTAGTTGTGTGCTGGAGAGGGAGAGGCTGTAGAAACAGAACACAAGGATTAATCATTAGACAGGAAGATGTTAGTGGACCTAAGTGTTATCAGTGTAGCTATTTATAGTGTATTTGTAGGTCTAAGTGCTGCGTATTTATACTGAACAAAAATAAACGTAACGTTTTGGTAAAGTGTTGGTCCCATGTTTCATGAGCTGAAATAAAGATCCCAGGAATGTTCCATATGCACAAAGCTTTTTTTCTCTAAAATGTTCTGCATAAATTTGTTTACATCCCTGTTGGTGAGCATTTCTCCATTGCCAAGATAATCCATCCACCTGACAGGTGTTAAATCAAGAAGCTGATTAAACAGCATGAACATTACACAGATGCACCTTGTGCTGGGAATAGTAGTTTTGTCACACAACACAATGCCACATAATTCAAGTTGAGGGAGCGTGCAATTGGCATGCTGAATGCAGGAATGTCCTCCAGAAAATGAAATGTTAACTTCTCTACCATAAGCTGCTTCTAACGTTGTTTCAGAGAATTTGTCTGTACATCCAACTGGCCTCCCAACTGCAGACCACATGTAACCACGCCAGCCCAGGACCTCCACATTTGGCTTCTTCACCTGCAGGATCGTCTGAGACCAGCCACATGGACAGCTGATGAAACTGAGGAGTATTTCTATAGTAAAGCCCTTTTTGTGGGGAAAAAATATTTCTGACTTGCAGGGCCTGGCTCCCCAGTGGGTGGCACTATGCCCTTCCAGGCCCACCCATGGTTGTGCCCCTGCCCAGTCATCTGAAATCCATAGATTAGGGCCTAAGGAATTCATTTAAATTCACTGATTTCCTGATATGAACTCTAACTCAGTAAAATTGTTGCATGTTGTGTTTATTTTCAGTGTGTGTGTGTGTTTTTATATGTCTATATATATCTACATATATGAATATGTTTTTATATTTATGGGAGATGCAGGGCAGTTTTGAATTATTGCCCACAAGTGCGGTTGTCATGTCTCCTCTCGCTCCTCCGGTGGTCAACGTCGCTGCTTTACTCACCACTGGTCCTGGCAACCCACCTTTATGCACAGCTGGCAACCCAACTTTACGCACAGCTGGCAACCCACCTTTACGCACAGCTGGCAACCCACCTTTACGCACAGCTGGCAACCCACCTTTACGCACAGCTGGCAACCCACCTTTACGCACAGCTGGCAACCCACCTTTACGCACAGCTGGCAACCCACCTTTACGCACAGCTGGCAACCCACCTTTACGCACAGCTGGCAACCCACCTTTACGCACAGCTGGCAACCCACCTTTACGCACAGCTGGCAACCATGATTACACACACCTGCGCCCCAACAGTTAAACCTGAACTTCATTAATACCTTGATTACTTCTTAATCTATCACTCTGTTCTGTCATTCATCAGGTAGTATTGTTTGTTTTCTTGTTAGACGCTTCTCGATTTGTATTAGTTATCCTTAAAGTCACACTGCACTTGTTTCCTGACTGCCTGTGTCTACTTTACAGAATAGTACCTCACAAAATATGGAAGCGTGCAGAAGAGTTCTGGAACGATGCCCACGTGAGGCTCCAGTGTTCCGTCCGCCTTCAGAAGAAGCAGGCAGATCGCCACCGCAGTGAGGCTCCCGTGTTCCATCATGGTGATCGTGTCTGGTTCTCCACTAGGAACCTTCCACTCTGCTTGCCCTGTAAGAACCGGTCCCCGGTTTGTGTGACCGTTCAAGGTCCTCCGGAGGGTCAATGAGGTTGACATGTAGATTACAGCTCCCCAATAACTATCGGATCCCTCAGGCCGGTGGTTCTTGGTCCCCTTGCTGAGGCCAAACACCACGACACCTCTCCACCTCCCCTGGACATTGAGGGAAGCCCCGCCTATGCCGTCAGATCCCTCCTGGACTCCCGATATCGTTGGGGTTGGCTTCAGTACCTGGTGGACTGGGAGAGGTACGGTCCAGAGGAGCGGTGTTGGGTACCGATGGACAACATTCGAGATACATCTAAGATTTCTACCTTTGCTGACCGGCCTGTCCTTGCCCTCGGGGCATCCCTCTACTGTACTGGTGTACTGTCACGTCTACTCCTGCTCGTCGTCGCCGGTCCTGGCAGCCCATCATAAAGAACACCTGCGCCCTTTCATTAGACACACCTGGACTTAATCACTACCCTGATTACTGTTCCTATATCTAGTACTCTGTAGCTTTTCTATACCAGGCTGTATTGGTTCTGTTTTCATGTCAGACACTTCTCTTGTTTTGTATCGCGCCATGTTTGTTCATGTTAAACTCACCACCTGCACCTGCTTCCCTTTGTCTCCATTACAGATGTTATGTTAAAGTTACAATCTGCTATATTTACTGCTGTTCAAAGGTCATTTCAATAAATAATCTCCGTAGCCTACTACAAATGTGTTAACCCATCACACAGACGCAGACATATGCATAAGATCGATAAAACTGACTCGATTGCAAAAGTCTCACATAAACACACTATTGAATGATATACCCTATGTCATTTCCCCACAACAGCACCAATGATAAACTCCTGTCAAATCATACTCAGCTGAATTACTGCAGGTCTGGTGGTGGTAGAACATCCAGAGGTGATGATGGTTGAGGGTTGTCTGAGAACAGCTTCAAGGGACCTAAGATGAATAATAAAATAATTAACAGAATAACACTGACATTTGTCTTTTCCTACTGGCACTGACTTTACTGATAACTACTTTATTGGAGGCAGGGTTGGGTTACTTTCTAAATGTAATCTTTTACAGTTACTAGTTACCTTTCCAAAATTGTAATCAGTAATGTAACTTTTGGATTACCCCCAAACAGTAATGTTCTTTTAGATTACTTTCCCTTTAAGATGCATTAGAAGAATACAAACATGTATATTACCAATTGAACAGAATGTATTGCAGGAAAAAAAATCTATTTTAGAGTTTACAAAGCTGGCCATAAGTGGATGTTGTATTTTACTTTGTGGGTTGGTTATGTAGGCTCCTTCTCAACCATTGCTTTCTACTACAGATAGTAATAAAATGAGGCTATATCTCTACATTAAAAACCAAAGTGTGTCAGATTTCCAGTCATTCCAATTCCTTTAATTCTCCTTGATCTTCAAGAATGGGAAATAGCCAAGTAACCATTGGAAGACAAAGCTTGGACTGTAGCCGACAAAAGCCCTTTCTTGCCCTTTTCCCTCCATCCATCAAACACATTTGGTTTGTCATCAAATAGTAATGATGTCTGACTTGCGCTCAGACGGAACAAATTTAAAATTGTGACTCTTTTCATTGCTATCTTGAATAAAACTGAGAGAAAAGAAAGGTGTTTAAATTAGTTTTTCGCAAACATTATTTCTAAATTTGCTGTTTGTGAAAAAATAATAATCAATTTATTTCAAAAGTATCTGTTATCTGATTGCAGTATTTTGGCTAGTGATGCAACAGATTACAGTTATAGTTACAATCCGTTACCCTGATGGGGGAACATGTTCTCACTTTGTTTGTGATATGTAGTTGTTTCACCAAAAGGCATCTTAAAATGGAGGTAATAACTGTCTCTCTGGATAGGAGCATCTGCTAAATTTCACAAATTCCAAATTCCACAGATTTCACAAATTCCATTATCATTTTCTAAACTTAATTAAAAATGTTCTTACTTTAATGTAAACATTTTCTCACCTTAGTCATTGAAAAGTGATGATAAATGGATTTGGAAATTGTAACCACGTTTTCCACTCAGTTGGGTGTTTGTTCTCTGCAGCAATTGTACTTTATCTTTCACTTTCACTCTCCTCCACTTCCTTCTCCCCAAAACTGCAGTACCACATAACACCACAGAGTGAAGCTATATCAATAAATCAAATGTTTTCCCTGTCTGGTGTTAAGTGTACCCGCGTGTGTCTCTCTCTCTCTCCCTCCCTCCATCCCTCTTTCTCCCTCTGTCTTTCTCCCCCCTTCTCTCTCTCCCCCTTTCTATCTCCCTTTGTCCCCCCTTCCCTCCTTCCATCCCTCCCTCTGTCTCTCTCTCCCCCCTACCTCTCTCTCTTCATCTCTCTTTCACTCTCTCTCCCTTCCTCCCTCTCTCCCTCTGTTCCTCCCTCTCTCCCTCTTTTCCTCCCTCTCTCTATCCCTCCCTTCCCCTACTGCTCTATCTCTCCCTCCCTCCCTCTCCCTTTCTCTCCATCTCTTTACCTCTCACTCCATACCTCTCTCCCTTTGTCCCTCCCTCCCTCTATCTATCTCTCGCTCTCTCTCTCTCTCTCTCTCTCTCTCTCTCTCTCTCTCTCTCTACCTCTCTCCATCTCTGTTTCCCTCTCCCTCCCTCCCTCCCTCCCTCCCACCCCCCTCTACCTCTCACTCCCTCCCTCTACCTCTCACTGTCCCGTCCTCCCCTTATCTCCATTTCTGTTTACCTCTCTCTCTCTCTCTCAATCTCCCTCTGTCCCTCCCTCTCTCTATCCCTCCCTCTCAGTCTAACTTTCCCTCCCTCTCTCTCTCACTCCCTATCTCCCTCCCTCCCTCTACCTCTCCCTCCCTCTCTCTACCTCTCCCTGTCCCTTCCTCCCTTCCTATCTCACTCTCATTCCTCTCCCTCCCTCCCTACCTCTCTCTCTCCATCTCTCTTTCCCTCTCTCTTCCTTCACTCTATCCCTTCCTCCCTCTCGCTCTCTGTTCCTTCCTCTCTCTATCCCTACCGTTCTCTCTCCCTCCCCCCTCTCTCTCTCTCTCTCTCTCTCTCGCCCTTCCTCTCCATCTCTTTACCTCTTATTCCCTCCCACTATCTCCTTTTGTCCCTCCCTCCCTCTCTCTTTCTCTCACCCCCTCCTCCCCCTCTCTCTCCCTACCTCTCTCCATCTCTGTTTCCCTCTCTCCCTCCCTCTCCCTCTGTCCCTCTCTCTCTGTCTCTCTTTCCCTCCCTCCCTCCCTTTACCTCTCACTCCCCCCTCTGTCTAACTCTCCCTGTCCCTTCCTCCCTCCCAATCTCCCTCCCTCCCTCCCTCCCTCCGTCCCTCTCTCTCCATCTCTGTTTCCCTCTCTCCCTCCCTCCCTCCCTTTACCTCTCACTCCCCCCTCTGTCTAACTCTCCCTGTCCCTTCCTCCCTCCCAATCTCCCTCCCAATCTCCCTCCCTCCCTCCCTCTGTCCCTCTCTCTCTCTCTCTCTCTCTCTCTCTCTCTCTCCCTACCCCGCTCCGTCTCTTTTTCCCTCTCACTCCCTCCCTCTGTCTACCTCTCCCTGTCCCTTCCTCCCTCCCTCCCAATCTCCCTATCATTCCTCTCTCCTCCCTCCCTCCCTCCCTCCATCCTCTCCCTCTCATTCCCCTCCCTCCCTCCCTCTACATCTCTCTCTCATTACAGGTATTTTGGTGTGGGCGCTGTGTTGCATTCTTGACTTGTGATCAACAGTTGACAGTTAAGAAAATGAAGCATCTCCAGAAAAAAATAAAACTAAACCCAACATCCTAAACTTTATCATAACAAAACAATGTTACACATATTTCTATTGCAGTTGTTTTTAACAAAACAATTAAAACTGAAACCAAGTATTTGTAGAACAATATTTATTTTAGATTTGTCAATAGTTGCAACAAAAAAAAGCATACACTGAAATTCATTTAACAACAATGTCAAAGAGAAAAGACATGGAAGTCATCTCCCCCCAAAATAAAAAATAAATGCCATTGAATTGACAAATGATGTACACTATGGAGCACTTGTCCAAGTTAAAGTAAAGGTTTGACCATCTGTACAGCATATCCAGACTTGTTATGCATCACAGCATAGATAAAACAGAGCAGTTTTCTTCAGTCTCAGATCTATCAGGGCACAGTGTACCACCTGATAGTTTTCAGAAATGTTGTAAGAAATTTGACACCTTGTTGAATTCTTCTGTCAACGTTTCAAAGTCATTTATAGTCTTCCGACACAGTTCAGCTGATTCTATGATCTTATCAAAGAACTCCTTTTCAAGAGCCTCGTCCCTACGGACCTGGATGATGGCCACGATCATGTCAAGAAGACGGATGAGGGCAAGTAACACCCCTTCCAATCGTACTGCACCAAGCCCAATTCTTTTGCACAGTTCAGCCACATTCTTCAGCAGTCTGGTTACCTCTGCTGCTCTACTCAGACCTGTAGTTACCATGGATGTGGAGGAGGACAGTTCCTCTAATGTTTGAATATTTGTTTGGATTTTTTTCCAGGCATTCAACAATTGGTTGAATACTTTTATTGAATTCTTCTGCATTGTTCTTAATTTTCTCTTGGCCATTGTTCTCTAACACCATTTTGACGACGTTAGACATAACAACAGTAGCTCCACCAAATGTAGTCAAGATTGCCCCTACAATGGGCAGGGAGAGACCCCCAGTGTGTAAAGCTAGACCTATTCCCACCACGCTGGTGACTGCCCCAGCTGCCCCCATTCCAGCCCCAACATTCCTGCCTTTGGCAGCATCGTCCTGCATTTTCTTAATATCAGCAGCTTTCTGTTCAAAGTAATTTGCTCTTTGTAAAGATGTTCTCTTTCCTTTCAAAGCGTTCCTTGAATGACTTGATGTCATGCTTGAGGTTTCCTAGTTCATTTGACACTGGAAAAAATAACAATTGTCAGACAGTGTTTCGAGAGGTAAAACACAAACCCACAACCCACCACCAATTAAAGTTTCTCATTGAATAACTCATTTACTGGTTACTTGACTAACTAACGGTTCATTAATTGACCTCATTTAGTGTTGAAAACATCTTAATTTAACCAAGTTTCAGTTATACATTCACATACACTCCCCTTCATATTAATTTGGACAGTGAAGCTAAAATATTTGTTAATTTGGCTTATTATTTGAGATCAAATGTTTTCAATGAGTCGACAGTACATAATGTCACCTTATATTTGAGGGTATTTTCATACATCTCTGTTTTACCGAATAGAATTAATGCATTGAAGGTGTCAAATTCACTAATAAACTGAGTATACAAACACTAAGAACACCTGCTCTTTCCAAGACATAGACTGACCAGGTGAATCCAGGTGAAAGCTATGATCCCTTATTGATGTCACTTGTTAAATCCACTTCAATCATTGTAAATGAAGGGGAGGAGACAGGTTAAAGAAGGATTTTCAAGCCTTGACACAAGTGAGGCATGGGTTGTGTGTGTGTGCCATAAAGAGGGTGAATGGGCAAGACAAAAGATTGAAGTGCTTTTGAACGGGGTATGGTAGGAGGTGCCAGGCACACTGGTTTGTGTCAAGAAGTACAACGCTGCTGGGTTCTTCATGCTCAACAGTTTCCCATGTGTATCAAGAGCCTTGAAGTGTCCATGTCCTGACACATTGAGGCTGTTCTGAGGGCAAAAGGGGATGTGTTCCTAGTGTTTGGTATACTCTGTGTATATTATATTTAGTTTAACAACCAGTTTACTATGTTACATTAGGGCAGGGCTCTCCAACCCTGTTCCCGGAGAGCTGTCATCCTGTAGGTTTTTCACTACAACAGTAATCTAGCACACCTGATTCTAATATTTGGACGGTTGATAAGCAGAACTGGTTTAGTTTCAACTTGGGTTGGATTGAAAACCTATAGGATGACAGCTCTCCAGGAACGGTTAGAGAGCACTGCACTAGAGGATAAACTTGTACAGAATATGTCCTAATATATCCTATATCGTCCCCCTGGACACATAAAACACATATAGGCCCCCTGCTCCAAATCTAAATAAAGAGGACTTTTAACACCCCTCAATTCCTGCTTTGCAGGGCACACCTTAACATCATCATCTTGGGTCAGTGCCAATGATTAACTCGTACTCAGAGCTGAAGGGTAAACCTAACTTACAGGTGGAGCAGGTTTGACAGAAATTGGTTTCATTGACAAAAACATTTCTGGGATGATGAAGTCATGAGAGTTGGAAATCACATGACTTTTCTATGGCGGTGACAGTTCACCACATGATTCTGGTGTCATGAGATAGAAACAGCACTTAAGCTACAACCAATGAAATGTTAACCGTAAATCACCTGTACATTTAAATATAGCCTGACACTCTCAGCCAAACAGAAAAAGATAAAAGACAGAGGTTCAATGAGTTACTACTTATTTGCAGTAGTGTAAACTTTTTTTTTGATCAAATGAGAGATGAAACAAAAGGTACAGGATAATGTAAATGTACAAAAATTAATAAAGGAATAAGACATTACAGTAACTTGTCAATGAAGTTACAGAACTGAACAAAAATGTAAACGGAATGCTCTGGATCAACATGTACCACAGCATGTTCCAGTTCTCACCAATATCCAGCAACATCACAGAGCCATTGGAGAGTGGGACAGCATTCCACAGGCCACCGTCAATAGCCTGACCAACTCTATGGGAAGGCGATTAGCGGTCATACATGATACTGACTGACTGGTTTTCTGCTTCACGCCCGTACTTCTTTTTACGGTATCTGTGACCAACAGATGAGTATCTGTATTCCCAGTCATTTCAAATCCACAGATTAGTGCCTAATGAAAATATTTCAATTGACTGATTTCCTTATATAAACTGTATCTCAGTAAAAACTGAAAAATTATTGAATATTGTGTTTATATTTTTGTTCATTATATATCTTACACCTTTCTGAAACAAATATGTAACCTGCATCATCAGAGCCAATGACAATACTGTATCTCCTATCCCTTTCACATCACTTCTATTTGTTGAGGTTGAATGAAAGTATGTGAACAATAAACTTGCCACCCAGAGCTCTATGTTCATGTCATCTGACCAGAGCACCGGTTCCAATTCAAGTGCCAATGTCGTTTAATAAACTTCAGGTGTTTACATTTGATGGATGACATGAAAATAGAGCACTTTGGCCACGCCCACTAGTGGAAGGTTTGGTGTCGGAATAAGGATGCATAAGCAGAAAAGTACCACATACCTACTGTAAAATATGGTGGTGGATCTGTTGCCTCTGCTAGGAGGCTGAAACTTGGCCGCAAGTGGATCTTACATCAAGATTATAACCCCAAACATACATCTAAATCCACAAAGAAATTGTTAATTGACCACAAAATCTACATTTTGCAATGGAATGGCCTAAGATTCCTCCCAATGGGTGTTCTCTAATCTCATGAAACATTGAAAGGTGTTTCCAATCATTTTGATGCATACATTTGCATAGCCTATACATACAGTAGACACAGTACGCATGTCATGGCAAAGATGGATAAAGAAGGCACCAATACAGGGATTGACATTAAAGGGGCAATCAGCAGTTGCTACATCCATTTTTTGACTTTTAAATATATTATTACCCATTTATTCTTGACGAATAGAGCTTATAAATGCTTCATGAGCTTAGTTCAGCTGCCATACCACATCAGAACACAAAATATAAGCTTGTTTTCCTCCAATGTTTTTGAAACAAAGTAAATGCAAACAAACACTACATAGCTTCAAAACATGGTTAGTACTATCATTTTGATGTCATCGATGGTCAGTCCTTAGATCCAAAGCTCTATCAATGAACATAAGTGTGGTTACATTTCTCCAGCCCCATGTCACGAATCCCGTTTCCTGAGTCTGTTTTTTGCCTGTGTTCTGTTCTGGAGTGTTTTTTTCCGGCGTCCTGGAACGCACCCTGTCTGGTTGCCGGGCAATGTAGCCAGTTGGGAGTTCTGATTACCCGCACCTGTATCCCATCAGCTATCTGCACACCTGGTCCTGATCATCATCTCTCCTCTTCATAAGCCCGGACCTGACATCTATTCCCTGCCGGATCGTTAGCCATGAACAGTATGTCGTGCCATAGTATCAGCCTCAAGTTGGATAGAATTTGTTTTGTTGTTTTTTACGTATTGCTTGCCTTAAACTTACCTCCGTTTGTTCTGTCTTTAGTTACTCACCCGGATCATTTACCCCATTCCCGCCTGGTCGTCGGAGGATTCCGCTACCCCATTGGATCCACCTATTTACTCCCATCAACTCACCACCGCTGCCCACTACGCCACCTGGATATATCTACCCATTCACATTCACTTGTAAATAAATACTCACCTTCTTCCTACTCTCCTTGTCCTGGTCTGCTTCTGGGTTCGATTTTGAAAGAACGTGACACCCCATCCTTGAGCTTTTTATTGAAACTGGGGTGGGGAAGGCATATTGTTATTATTTTGTAAAGAAATAGCTTTTCAACATTTTAAGCTAAACATTCTGATCTGTTCCATCAGCCTTATTAATATATATGGCGTTTACCTCCACTCCACTACTTTCATACGCATCGTGGGGATGAAGAAGTGGGTATACAGCAGAGCCACTGAAAAATAAGTGGGTATACACAGCGTAAACCTGCGTATACCCTCCACTACACCACTGGTGCACAGCCTTAAGAACCCATGAGTAGATCTCAGGAATACAGTTAATTACATGTAGAAGTCAGACAGGCAGACAGATAGACAGACAGACTGATATAGGAAAGAAGTGGTGGTACCTGAATGATCAGAATGACACAAACTGTCACCTCATCAACAAGCTCACTGTTAACAGAATCTAGGGTGTAATTACCATTTGTCGTTGGCACGTCAGAGGCTAGTCGTTGTATCGCTAATACGAGAAACTATCAGAGGCCTGTCAGACAAAAAAATAAACTGACAGAGGATCCAGGTTAAATCTATGATCCCTTAATGATGTCACTTGTTAAATCCACTTCTATCATTGTAAATTAAGGAGACGGGTTAAAGAAGGATTTTTAACCCTTGAGACAAGTGAGGCATGGATTGTATATGTATTGTCACATTCTGACCTTTATTTCCTTTGTTTTGTATTTATTTAGTATGGTCAGGGCGTGAGTTGGGTGGGCTGTCTATGTTTGTTTTTCTATGATTTGGGGATTTGTATGTTTCGGCCTAGTATGGTTCTCAATCAGAGGCAGGTGTCATTAGGTGTCTCTGATTGAGAATCATACTTAGGTAGCCTGGGTTGCACTGTTTGGTTGTGGGTGATTGTCTATGTTGATTGCTTGTGTCATCACATTTCTCATTTAGCTTCACGGTCATTATTTGTTCATCGTTTTTGTATTCAGTGTTCAGTACTTTCTTTAATTAAATATCAAGATGAACACAAACCACGCCGCGTTTTGGTCCGCCTTTCCTTCAACAGAAGAATCCTGTGACATGTATGCCATTCAGAGGGTAAATTATTATTTACCATCTACTATTCGTTCTATTCAGCACTTCAACACAAACTGTTTAGGCAATTGTATCTTGTATCCTTTGCTATTGGATTTAATGGTTAGTTAAAATGACAACTGGTGAGCCTATAATTGCCTGATGTATTGGTGACTAAATTAAACGTTCTCATGGTGTTTCACAGAAAACGTTGATTTTGCATGAATGACCCAGGGGTGAAAGATGTGTGAAAACCCAATGAATGCACAGTCATAGATTATGAACATAAGAGCATTACAAGAGTTATCAGTTTAGAGTTTTGAACATTCACCACATACTTGTGAAAATAGCACCAAAGAGATTGGAGAAAAATAAACGGTGTTTCGAATCAAAATTACACCCATTCCAAACAGCTAGACAGAGTTAAACCACCTCAGGCTGCCATCCTGTTGAAACAAATGGAATGAACACTCCTCTTCCTTGAAGAGAAAGAGTCAATATGTATTATTTTAGTTTGACATTTACATGTACAAGCTGACGTGTGTGTGTGTGTGTGTATGTTTATGTGTCTGTGTACTTGGGCCTGTGGGACTTTCGTCAGAAAGTTAACATTCAAATGAAGAGAGAAGGGGAGAGAGAGGGAGCGAGAGAGAGAGAGAGAGAGAGAGGACTAGATCACCTTTAATTGTTGTAGTGAAACTTGATTCATTGTTAAGGCCCCTGTCATGTTGCTGAACAGGTGGGACAGTATTTTTGTGAGGCATCAGAAGATCTAAACTCCCAACCCCTCTGTCTCAACTACTATCCACCTTAGCCTGGCGGCCGGATCTGTTTGTGCTTTGACCAACTCTTACGAAATACTTGTGATCCAGCAGTTGGTTAAGAACCAGGCTAAAGTATATCCAACTTATGGCATACACACACTGGTTTATTATATATATTTTTTTTTTACAATAATCTTGTAATAGTTTTGGGTCCACCCAAGCTGGATGGCCAAGTATTACATTTATTGGAACCACATACAGTTTGTTGTTGAAATTTAACTTGGCCTTTATATCAGCTCTAAGGACCCAGGAAGGTCATTAAGGCTGCACCTGTCCATGGCAGTGTGTGTGTGTGTGTGTGGGGGTGGGGGTGGGGGGGGGTTGTTTTAGGGAGTGGTGTTCAGATGGACAAATGAGTGTACAGGTCTTTGTTGCACCTGCTGGTACATTGCTACCAGAAACTATTCAGACCTGTACGGAAACTATATGGACACACCAGGAAATGCCAAAGCTCTATCCTGCCTGTCAGCATACCTGTTTATTTATTTCACCTTTATTTAACCAGGTAGGCCAGTTGAGAACAAGTTCTCATTTACAACTGCGACTTGGCCAAGATAAAGCAAAGCAGTGTGACACAAACAACAACACAGTTACACATGGAATAAACAAACAAACAGTCATTAACACAATAGAAGAAAAAAAAGTTTTGCCCACAAATTTTCGATAGGATTGAGTTCAGGGCTTTGTGATGGCCACTCCAATACCTTGGAAGTATGCATGGGGTCATTGTCCATTTGGAAGACCCATTTGCGAACAAGCTTTAACTTCCTGAATGATGTCTTGAGACGTTGCTTCAATATATCCACATAATTTCCCTCCCTCATGATGCCATCTATTTTGTGAAGTGCACCAGTCCCTCCTGCAGCAAAGCACCCCCACAACATGATGCTGCCACCCCCGTGCTTTACGGTTGGGATGGTGTTCTTCGGCTTGCAAGTCTCCCCCTTTTTCCTCCAAATATTACAATGGTCATTATGGCCAAACAGTTCTATTTTCGTTTCATCAGACCAGAGGATACTTCTCCAAAAACTACGATCTTTGTCCCCATGTGCAGTTGCAAACCGTAGTCTGGCTTTTTTACGGCGGTTTTAGAGCAGTGGATTCTTCCTTGCTGAGCGGCCTTTCAGGTTATGTTGATGTAGGACTCGTTTTGCTGTGGATATAGATACTTTTGTACCCGTTTCCTCCAGCATCTTCACAAGGTCCTTTGCTGTTGTTCTGGGATTGATTTGCACTTTTCGCACCAAATTGCGTTCATCTCTAGGAGACAGAACGCGTGTCCTTCCTGAGCGGTATGACAGCTGCCTGGTCCCATGGTGTGTCACATTCTGACCTTAGTTCCTTTTTTATGTCTTTGTGTTAGGTTGGTCAGGGCATGAGATGGGGTGGGTAGTCTATGTTCTTTTTTCTATGTTGTTATATTTATATGTGTTTGGCCTAGTATGGTTCTCAATCAAAGGCAGGTGTCGTTCGTTGTCTTAGGTAGCCTGTTTTCTCCATTTTGGTTGTGGGTGTTTAATTTCTGTTTAGTGTCTGTTCAGCTGGCAGAACTGTTTCGCTTTGTCTGCGTTGTTATTTTGTGTAGTGTTCAGTTTTTTCAATTAAAATATGACAAACACTTACCACGATGCATTTTGGTCCTCCTCTCCTTTCACCAATGAGATTCGTTACATGGTGTTTATGCTTGCGTACTATTGTTTGTACAGATGAACGTGGTACCTTCAGGCATTTGGAAATTGCTCCCAAGGATGAACCAGACTTGTGGATGTCTACAATTTTTTTTCTGAAGTCTTGACGGATTTCATTTGATTTTCCCATGATGTCAAGCAAAGAGGCACTGAGTTTGAAGGTAGGCCTTGAAATACATCCACAGGTACACCTCCAATTGATTCAAATGATGTCAATTAGCCTATCAGAAGCTTCTAAAGCCATGACATAATTTTCTTGAATTTTCCAAGCTGTTTAAAGTCACAGTCAACTTAGTGTATGTAAACTTTTGACCCACTGGAAGTGTGATACAATGAATTAATTATAAGTGAAATAATCTGTCTGTAAACAATTGTTGTAAAAATGACTTGCGTCATGCACTAAGAAGATGCCCTAACTGACTTGCCGCACTGAAGTTTAATAAAACAGCCCCCACAATCTTTTTATCATCATTTCTCTCACTGTAATGGGATACGGTGCCATTTGGGACACAGTCTATAGGCCATCCGTGATAGTTTCTCAATATGATGAGCATGAGGGCTTTCCCCTTATATACAAACATGTAAATGGTTGTTGACATAATATGCTGCTATGCTGACAGTATCTCGTCTTATTGTAAAATGTCACCAGAAACCTCTTGAGTTGAAAGCTTTCCTTCTACAAGGATGGAGAAGTTGTTTTCTGAGACAGAGGCAAAAGCAGAGGCAGCAGTGTTTTAGCCATGTCCCGTCAAAGTTTAGGTCTTCAGTATCAATAGAAAGTTAAGGCCTAGGGAAATGTAACATTGGGTGTGGTCTGTCAGGTAAGAACAGCAGGTGAGTTTGGCGTCGTCTTCCTATTAAGTAGTAAAGTAGTGCCGGAGTACCCGAACCAGACGGACAGGATCCAGATACTGACAGATAAAATCAGGTGTGGCATCTTTAACCGTCAGCAGTCTCATACCTGTGACTTAAAACCAAGGCGTGTGTGTTTATGTGTGTGTGCACGTTTGTTTCGCCAATACATTTCAAGATCATGAGACTTGAGGTGTGTGTGTGAGTCATATAAATCTGCCAACATTCCACGGTGTCCAAGTTTATGGCAGCCCTGAATGATTTATTCCTTCACGTCTTCCATCGTCAATCTGTATGTAATTGTGTAAGTGAGAAGAGGAGGAGAAGGGGAAGAAGAGGGGAGAGGGGTATGTGTGTTCCACCACATTGATTGAACAAACCCAACCCTCTCAGGAATGTATCTGAACTAGGCCTTAGGTTCTTGTTGTATGGACTGTTATTACGCAGTACTTCACTCTCTATTTGACTTCTGATCTAATCTTATTTTCTCTCCCCATTCCTATCTGCTTAATTCATAACCATTACCTCACAGCTCTCTCATTCCATTACACTTTATCAGTCACACCATCACACTGTATCAGTCATACCATCACACTGTATCAGTCATACCATCACACTTTATCAGTCATACATCACACTTTCTCAGTCATACCATCACACTTTATCAGTCATACCATCACACTTTCTCAGTCATAACATCACACTTTATCAGTCATACCATCACACTTTATCAGTCATACCATCACACTTTATCAGTCATACCATCACACTTTATCAGTCATACCATCACACTTTATCAGTCATACCATCACACTTTATCAGTCATAACATCACACTTTCTCAGTCATACCATCACACTTTATCAGTCACACCATCACACTGTATCAGTCATACCATCACACTTTATCAGTCATAACATCCCACTTTCTCAGTCATACCATCACACTTTATCAGTCATACTATTACACTTTATCAGTCATACCATCACACTTTATCAGTCATACCGTCACACTATCAGTCATACGTCACACTTTATCAGTCATACTATTACACTTTATCTATCACGTCTAATAACACACTACTTAATCAGGAAGTAGTCGTGTGTGTGTGGTTTGTCTGTGTTTATGTGCATGGTCTGTGGTGAGTTTGATTACACTATGTTATGTCTATATACGCATCAGTACTTTTGGGAGTCTGTACACGTAACACAACTAATGTCACAACAGCAGATTAAAAGTCATAACATGTCTGTGTGAACATTAGTTAGTTTGTAAGCATGTACGTATGCATGTGCTCATTGTCTGTATTGACTAAAACAAGCACTTTTACAGAAATTACTATTAATGTGCACTGTCCCTTTAAAAACTAGTTGTGTGTGTGTGTGTGTGTGTGTTACTGACAATCAATCCCATTGCAGTTATCGGCTCCATTGTCTGTAACAGTGACCTCGTTGTTAATGGCTATGTCCTGACAACTTCTCCTTCTCTCCATTACAACAGCCACTCACTTTCACTTTCACTCCCATCTGATTCTCAAATGAGTGAATAAACATTCCCATTCCCTTACAAAACCAGGGTGGGGCAATATAATCCATGACAGTATAGAATAATTATATAATATATATTTTACAATTATTTAGCATTTCATAATACACACACTACTTGGTTCATAATATTGCACTTTCTATATCTGGCTTGTTAATGAAAATAGGACATCCATATCTTAAACTTCTGTCATCTCCAGAAACATTTTTTCAATTTTAACTATAGCTAGTATGTCATTTTTTTTAATTCATCAAAACTCGTATCTAACCCTTTGGGCAACTTGACGCAATCAAGATTGAATTCAAAACACTGCCTGCCCTCATCCACTGTGTGAGGCTCAACTCAGCTCGATCAAACAGACAGAAAGAATAATTTTACTTGAGTTGGACAGGTGTGAATGACGCCATGTTATGACCCCGGGAAGAATCACAGAATAAGTCAAAAGAAAATTATTAAATGTCGTTTGACTTTAAATGTGGATTATATTTAGTCCTAAATTATATTTTGCAAAGTCTTGACTGTAGTCGCCAGCATATTTAATACAGATATAAGTGAATGGAAGCAATTGGAGCCAGGAAGATGGGTCTTTGGGAAAAGGCAGCAATGACTGGACACAATCTATTGTCGGAGGTCAGGAGTCGGCTTAAAAACATTCTTTCCATTGAGTGTCGTCGCCAGTCACCCCTCCCCCGGGAGCCTAGGTACCTGCATGCTATTGTGAACTAGGTACCTGCATGCTATTGAAAAACGGAGGAGAGAGGCAGGTTTCTCCATATGTTGTCCCTCCCCTCGCGAGTGCTGCTTTAAATAGCGAGAGAGAGCTCAGCTGTGACATCGACACAAAGACACTTGTTGAGAGCATCTCCTCCGGCTCACCTTGCAGTCACGCTAAAGACAACTTGTTCAAGGAGAACCACGACGCTATTTTCCTTCAAGAAATCTTAAAGTCACGAAATTACAGGTAACGTTTCCATCTCTTTTATCTGATGATGACCATGTAAAAAAAACTCGATGTATTTGTTTTTAACGTTTCACTGCATGATGGTATTTTCAATGACATAATGGTTATTATTTTCAGCTATTGGCTTGATTAATGGTTAGCCTTCACTATCACATCATAAATTATACACTTTTTGGAATACGGACGTTGGCTTTTGTCTAATTTAATTAAGGGATCTACTAATTAACAGTTGTGGAAAACATACCCAATTGACATATGACTAAAAGTAAAGTTACCTTAATAGAAAAGTCACAGTAAAAGTCTAAAAGTATTTGGTTTTAAATATACTTATGTATTTACTAAAATATTCTTAGATGTCAAAAGTAAAACAAATCATTTCAAATTCCTTATTTTAAGCAAACCAGATGGTAAAATTCTTGTGGATAGCCAGGGTTACACTCGGACATAATTTACATACGAAGCATTTGTGTTTTGTGAGTCGGCCAGATCAGAGGCAGTAGGGACGACAAAGAATGTTCTCTTGATAAGTGCGTGAATTGGATCATTTTCATGTCCTGCTAAGTATTCAACATTTATTTTTGGGTGTCAGGGAAAATGGAGTAAAAATAACATTTTATTTAGTAATTTAGGCTAGTGAAGTAAAAGTTGTGAAAAATATAAATAGTAAAGTACAGATTCCCCGCAAAACGACTTAATTAGTACTTTAAACTAGTTGTATTTAAGTACTTTACACCACTGCCAATTAATATTGTAAATAAAACAATTCTGGTCTATTTTAGTTCAGCGTTACCCATTCACTATGTAATGTTTTGCTGTCTAGTACACCACCATGAATGACCAATTACCACAATAATATTAGGCCTATGTTTATTCACATGTATTTTAAATCTATTTATTCACGCTGGTACGATAGTTTCATATTCCCATTGAGACAACTCAAAGCTTTTGAAATAAGCTTGTATCGTCGACAACATGTGCAAGCATGTATATGTGTTACGGTTTTCTTCGGGTGAAAGAGAGGACCAAAATGCAGCGTGGTAATTTTGATACATGTTTAATTAAGAAAGAACACGATCAATACAAAAACAATAAACGTAAAAACCGAAACAGCCTAAACTGATGCAAACTAACAGTGACAGTAACAATCACCCACGAAACACTCAAAGAATATGGCTGCCTAAATATGGTTCCCAATCAGAGACCACGATAAACACCTGCCTCTGAGAACCACTTCAGGCAACCATAGACTTTTCTAGATAACCCCACTACACTACAATCCCGATACCTACAAAAACCCCAAGACTAAACACACCACATAATAAACCCATGTCACACCCTGGCCTAACCAAAATAATGAAGAAAACACAAAATACTAAGACCAGGGCGTGACAATATGAAGTATAAGCTTGATAGTGCAATGCATCTGACTGTTGATTACATTTGTAAATATTTAATTGTATTGATCTTTAACAAATACATTATTAGTAGTAGTAGGAGTATATCTTAACCATCTGGATCTCCGTTACTCTATCAGGAATGGACAATAGCAGCAGACTGATGTTCGCAGTCGTCATGGTAATGGCGTACATGATGATGGGAGCCCAGACCCAGAACTCCTTAGCAGCCACGAACGTCACTATGGCAGCTAATGTTACTATTACAGGACCCAACATAACAACGAACCTTAGCACAACACATTCCCCGGGCGTAAACATCACAATCAATGGTACCATGGCACCCAACAAAACAATGTCTCCGACGGCTGTGGTACCTGTTGTCAACACTATTACAGGACCCAACATAACAACGAACCTTAGCACAACACATTCCCCGGGCGTAAACATCACAATCAATGGTACCATGGCACCCAACACAACAATGTCTCCGACGGCTGTGGTACCTGTTGTCAACACTACAGCTCTCACGGTGAGTTGCCTAAACTATATGTCTCACTCGGTCTCCCAGAGTCTAGAAGAAGGAAGCAATCTCCATCTCTCAGTTTTTCCTTTCAACTAATTATCTCTCTCTCTCTCTGATAAACTTCACACACTGCCATGAAAACTGAAAGCAGATTTAGCAAAGTGCCTGTTTGGGAGTTTCGTTTGCACTCATATGCTACACTATTTCCAAAGAAATGACAGCAACTAATGATGAACTCTTCATACACAGGTAAACATCTCAATGACAGAATGTGGAAAGACTCAGCTCTGTGCTGCTCAGCCAGTAAACTGTAATCCGGCCGTGGCTGGTTCCTGTTTCTTCGTCTCCACCCAGCAGTCCTCTGGACAGACTTTCTTCTTCCAGCTACGAGGAATGTCCAGTGGCTACATCGCTGTAGGCTTGTCCAAAACTTCCACACAGGTATGGAAAACTGCCTTCAGAATCACTATACCTTTTACAAAACAAGGGAGTTGGTGTTGGGTTATTGACATTGGGAAGAAATGGCTAAAATTAATACTTTTAAAAGGATTATTTATTTGAATTCATCCTCTCTCTCTCCTCTACAGGATAGTAACGCCACCGCCTTTGTGTGCGCCAACAACAACGGCAACGTGAATTTCTTCACCGCTCTCCTCGACAAAGGAAATCTGACCTACAACACAGTGAGTTTGACCAATCAGAACACAGTGTTTCATTTGTGACTTTCTGGAATAATTTTCAGGGTGTGGTTTGATTCCAGGCAAATTCAGGAAGTTAACTGTATGTAATCAGTGAGTTGAGTTAGACAAGATAGAGAACAAAAGTATGAGTATTCCATATGAATTCCATATATTCTTGGTGGTCATAGATGTTGGATATGACCTCAATTCTGACTCTTATTCCCTACATATACACTTGGGTGCCATTTTGGACAGTGTCTGGGAGAGTAACAGGGTACATGACTAATACTACACTGTAGGCCTACTGACATTTGACTGATGGTAATTGTGGTAAAACCTTTGTGTTGGGTAGCTGCCTGTGGACTCTGTGAAGGGCTCAGTCAACGATCAGACCATCCAGTGCACCTTCTCTGCTACTGTCCCCAAAGCTACGGCCACCCGGAGCATCGACACCAGCTTCTACCTCTCCATCTTCAATGGATCCTTTATTAACGGTGAGGCACTCATCCATACACGCTCCTGGTGAAGTTCCCCTTAGGTACAGATCTAGGATCAGCTCCCCCTACCCCAATCCTCACCTTAACAATTACTGGAGGAAATGCTAAACTGACCTCGGAACAGCATATAGGGGTCCGTCTTCAACTCTTTCTCTCTCATTGTTCTCCTCCCTCAGGAATACTGGGTCGTCCAAATGTTGTCCTGTTCAGTGATAAAGCAGTGGACCTGTCCAACCCCCAAAATGCTGTGATCAACTCTTTGAACACCATCACCACCACTACTGCTGCTCCCTCCACCACCTCCAGCCACGCCTTTGGCCTGCAGCACACCCTGTCTCAAGGTAATAACCTCCATAAGAAGCGCCACTAACACTTTGTAATAATAACATGATTAAGTATTCAACTATTTATAAAGAATGTTTCATTATTCACTTAAGCATTGAAAGCAATTGATGAATAAATGTATAATTATTTATTACGCATGTATATGACTATTCATAATGTAATTCATGGAAGTTATTATAAAGTGTTACCGTAGTAACTAATATAATCCCATATTACCTAGAGTAGACAACCAATATGAAAGGCAATATAATTTCCTCTCTCTCTCTGTTTCTCTACTACTTCTCTCTCGCCTCCATAGCTCTTCTGATCCTGCTCGGTGTACTAGGTATGATGATGCTGTAATGCAGGTCTGAAGGTGAAGCACCATGCACTCAGGAATCCTGTCTCCTTCCCTTCCTCACCTTGGCCAGGCTGCATCCCTAAATGGCACCCTATTCCCTAAATACTACTGTACCTTCACTATGTAGGGAATAGGGTGCAATTCTGGACTCAATCTGGTAACAGAACAAAGGACCATCTGAAGTTATATGCAATCATTTTTTTCCACATACTCAATAAAACACCTAGTTGTGGGTAGTAAGACATTACCCAACAGAATGAACCCAGTGATACAAGGCCAAGTACTAACATATTGTGTTGATAGACAATACCGTTCATTCAAATTCATTCATCATCTCCAGCAACATTCCCAACATCAACACTTAACTTCTATCTTGTTGACTACAAAACATAGAAGCCGCCATTTTAATATATGTTGATGTTTTGCTGGAGATGAAGATGAACTGTCCCTTTTAGAAATAACTGGGTGTAGAAACAGATCATCCATATTTGTACTGTATACCCCCATGTCATCCCCTACATGTAACTAATTTATTTGTGACAGAGGAAGTAGTTTTATAATTCTGTATTTGCTGATGTCCTGTTATGAAGGAAGACTTACGTTTGTCTGTGTTTCTTAGTGGATGTGTGAGAGTGACTTTGTGTAAATATTTGTGTATTGATGAGAGTCCACACACATACCCACGCTTGGGACAGACGTCAATTCAACATCTACTGCATTCCACATCGGTTCAAAGTAATTTAATTGAAATACCATGGAAACATTGCTTAGACCAGGGTTTGCCCAGTGGGCCATAGATTTAGTAATAAAGGCTGCATTTAGACAGGCAGACAAGTTTATATTTTTTCCAATATTTGGTCTTATGAACAATAACATCAGTTATTTTTCAGAGCTGATCAAAAGACCTGTGTGTGTGTGTGTGTACACTATGAAGGGAGTGTGGGGGTACACTGTGTACACTATGAAATCACTGTTCTTCCTGACTACCCTTTTAAGATAAATATTTGCAATACAATCATGTTTTATTATCTTTCATGGGCATATTTTTATTGAATCTATTGACACTAAAAACCGACAACATTTAAAACACACGCAAAATCTGACACGGCTCAACTAGGGCCGCAGGTAGCCAAGCGGTTAAGAGCGTTGAGCCAGTAACTAAAAAGGTTGCTGGTTTGAATCCCTGATCCGACAAGATGAAGAATCTGATGTGTCCTCAATTAGGCAAGGCACTTAAATCAAGTTGTTCCATATAACAAAGTCTGCAAAATGGCTATCATTTAATGTAAACCTTTTTTCAAGCCACATGAAATCCATACACGCTCCTGGTGAAAGTTCCCTTAGGTACAGATCTAGGATCAGCTCCCCCTACCCCAATCCTCACCTTAACAATTACCAGAACAGCATATAGGGGTCCGTCTTCAACTCTTTCTCTCTCATTGTTCTCCTCCCTCAGGAATACTGGGTCGTCCAAATGTTGTCCTGCTCAGTAATAAAGCAGTGGACCTGTCCAACCCCAAGTCCACAATGACCACAGCTTACAATGACCACAGTCCACAATGACTACAGTGTACAATGACCACAGTCCACATTGACTACAGTGTACAATGACCACAGTCCACATTGACCACAGTGTACAATGACCACAGTCCACATTGACCACAGTCCACATTGACCACAGTGTACAATGACCACAGTGTACAATGACCACAGTCCACAATGACCACAGTCCACAATGACTACAGTGTACAATGACCACAGTCCACAATGACCACAGTGCACAATGACCACAGTGCACAATGACCACAGTGCACAATGACCACAGTCCACAATGACCACAGTCCACAATGACCACACTGTACAATGACCACAGTGAGTGATAAATGACCACACTGCACAATGACCACAGTGAGTGATAAATGAACAAAGGTCAACTTCACTCACCGTGAAAAAAGGGTTTTCTACAGCTTGATGAAACCCGACTGGAGAGGCCTGTCAAAAGTGTGATGGAGGGAGAGCCAAGATCACCTGCAGGAGAAGAACAAGGAAACACGTTTTGGAAAAATCCACAATCTTTCATTCACAGAACACTTCCTCTTTCTTAGGTGTCTCTGTGTGTGTGTGTGTGTGTGTGTGTGAGTGTGTGTGCATTCATCTTTTCCTACCTTGCCAAGACTACAATGGAAGGACTAAAATGTCCTGACAATTCACCCGAGTGTGTGTGTGTGTCTGTGTGTGTGTGTACACGCTTGTGTACGAGCACTCTTGCATTATGCAAAAACAGTTGTCTTATCATAGTCAGTAAATGTACATTTTAAATAGCATTTTATGGTCGACCTAAAAGCATTTATTTAAGAAGACACACTCCTGAATCTTACCATTATCCTCAACAGATCCTCGGACAAAGAACACTTTTTGAAGACCAGTATCTATTACACATCTGGGTGTTAGGGTCAAGGTTTTGAGCAACAGTGGAGTCAAATGATCAGGGATGATGAAACTAAATTGGATTATTTTTATATTAGGATCATAAGCAAGTTCTTTGTACGTCACTTCCACCTGAAAGAAAAGTATGAAATAATCAAACTATTATATAATGGAAGTTGAAACAGGACTGTCTGTTGCTCCTGAGGAGCATTAATCCATTGAATCGGTAATTGGTAATATCACTAGAGACTTAAATTTACATGTGTTTTGTTGATAAATGTAGATGCATTGTACAAGGCATATTGAACTGTAAATGTTCCATTTTCATACACAACAATCACGATAATCACCTGACTCTGATTGAGAAACGCCTCAGGCAGCCATAGACTATGCTATACACCCCACAAAACCCCAAGACGAAACACACCACAATAAACCCATGTCACACCCTGGCCTGACCCAATAAATGAAGATAAACATAATAAATTTTGACCAGGGCCTGACAGAACCCCCCTAAGGTGCGGACTCCCGGACGCACATCAAAACAATAGGGAGGGTCCGGGTGGGTGTCTGTCCATGGTGGCGGCTCCGGCTCCGGCGCGGGATGTGGAACCCACTCTATAAATGTCTTAGTCCCCCCTCCTCGCGTCCTAGGAGAGTCCACCCTCGCCGCCGACCATGGTCTAGTTGTCCTCACCCGGAACCCCACTAGACTGAGGGGCAGCTCGGGACTGAGGGGCAGCTCGGGACTGAGGGGCAGCTCGGGACTGAGGGGAAGCTCGGCACTGAGGGGAAGCTCGGCACTGAGGGGAAGCTCGGCACTGAGGGGAAGCTCGGCACTGAGGGGAAGCTCGGCACTGAGGGGAAGCTCGGCACTGAGGGGAAGCTCGGCACTGAGGGGAAGCTCGGGACTGAGAGGAAGCCCAGCACTGAGAGGAAGCTCAGCACTGAGAGAAAGCTCAGCCAGGTAGTTGAATCCGGCAGATCCTGGCTGGCTGGCAGTTCTGGCAGATCCTGGCTGACTGGCGGATCTGGAAGAGTCTGGTTGACTGGCAGATCTGGAAGAGTCTGGTTGACTGGCAGATCTGGAAGAGTCTGGTTGACTGACGGATCTGGAAGAGTCTGGTTGACTGACGGATCTGGAAGAGTCTGGTTGACTGGCAGATCTGGAAGAGTCTGGTTGACTGGCAGATCTGGAAGAGTCTGGTTGACTGGCAGATCTGGAAGAGTCTGGTTGACTGGCAGATCTGGAAGAGTCTGGCTGACTGGCAGATCCTGGCAGACTGATGCGGGGCGCTGCCACCGGAGGGCTGGTGTGTGGAGGTGGCACAGGATGGGGTAGACCGTGAAGGCGTACTGGAGATCTTGAGAGCAGTGTTGGCACAGGACGTGCAAGGCTAGGGATGTGCACAGGAGGCCTGGTGCGTGAGGCTGGCACCAACTTCACCAGCCGACTAACACGCACCTCAGGACGAGTGTGGAGCGCTGACCCAGGTGCCATCAAATCCCTGACACGTTCCGTCGGGCGAATTCCATGCAAAAAGCTCCAACACAGCAACTCCCTCATTTCTCTCTCCTCCAATTTCCCCATTAACTCCTTCATAGTCTCTGCTTCGCTCACCTCCAACACCGGCTCTGGTCTCCTCCTTGGCTCCTCACGATAAACAGGGAGAGTTGGCTCAGGTCTGACTCCTGACTCTGCCACACTCTCCCTGAGCCCCCCCCAAGAAATTTTTGGGGCTGACTCTCGGGCTTCCTAGCCAACCGTGTTCCCTCGTATCGCCGGCTCCTCTCTCCGGCTGCCTCTGCTCTCCTAAGTGCCTCCACCTGTTCCCATGGGAGGCGATCTCTTCCAGCCAGTATCTCCTCCCAAGTGTAACAACCCTTGCCTTCCAAAACGTCTTCCCATGTCCATTCCTCCTTTCGCTGCTCCTGCTGCCGCTGCTTGTCACCACGCTGCTTGGTCCTGTTGTGGTGGGTGATTCTGTAACGACGTTCTTCTGTTGAAGGAGGAGCGGACCAAAATGCAGCATGGTGGTTACTCATGTTTATTGATGAAAAATATACTAGACAAGAAATAACTGAAAATGTACAAAAAAAAACAACAGACGGAAATGTGAAAAAACTATACAGCCTATCTAGTGAACCTAAACACAGAGACAGGAACAATCACCCACGAAACACTCAAAGAATATGGCTGCCTAAATATGGTTCCCAATCAGAGACAACGATAATCACCTGACTCTGATTGAGAACCGCCTCAGGCAGCCATAGACTATGCAATACACCCCACAAAACCCCAAGACGAAACACACCACAATAAACCCATGTCACACCCTGGCCTGACCCTATAAATGAAGATAAACATAATACATTTTGACCAGGGCGTGACACAAGGTCACTGGTTTGAATCCCATCCTAACCTTAACAAATTGTAATTACTTGCCTTTATTTAACCAATCCCTAAACATACTTGCTTAAACTTACCACTTCATTGCTGTCCTTTGAATAAAATGAAATAAGTCAAACTGTATGTGTGTCAGGATTTGGCCAGGGTTGTTCCAGTTGTTTGTCAGTAGATGTCCCCATTGTGCTTTTTGTCCCTGTGTTTTTCCCTTGATCCCCATTATTGTTTGCACCTGTGTCTCGTTTTCCCTGATTGTATTTAAACCCTTTGTTTCCCTCAGTTCTGTGCTCTGTGTTTGTATGTTAGCACCCTGCCCTAGTGTTCTGTGTGCTCTTGTCGATTCCGGGTAACGTTCTTGTGGTATTCTGTTTTTGTTTAGTTTT
Source organism: Oncorhynchus masou masou (assembly GCF_036934945.1). Taxonomy (NCBI): domain Eukaryota; kingdom Metazoa; phylum Chordata; class Actinopteri; order Salmoniformes; family Salmonidae; genus Oncorhynchus; species Oncorhynchus masou. The sequence continues at coordinate 15,754,660 of NC_088234.1, read as the reverse complement.
GGTGAGTTTCTTTTTAGGTCTTTTTTGTGTTTTACCTTCCACCTTTTGGATTTGCCATTTTTTCTTTTAGGATTTTTTCTTTATTAAATACACCGTCTTAAGTACTGCTGTGTCTGCCTCATCTTCTGGGTTCTGCTGTCTATTCGTGGCTCAGTTGGTTAAGTGACTGTTTCTCACTCCGGAGACCCAGGTTCGAAACCGGGTCCTGACAGAAACACAGAGCCAAAAATGAACCCAGAGGCAGCCAGTTCCCAGGACCTTTTTGCCACGCTGTCCCACCACCAGGAGACTGTCCAACGCCACGAAGCCGCCCTGGTTCAGCAAGAGGCCTTAATGGCTAGACATTCTCATCTTCTGTCGGAGATGCTGACTTCCATTAAGCAAATATCTGATCGACTTACCCCGGCAACAGTTCCCGTCCCAGTACCTCAAGTTCACGTACCCATGGCAGTTAACCCCCTGGCTGAACCTCGTCTTCCACCTCCCCAACGGTTCTCAGGTGATCCAAGTGCTTGTAAAGGGTTTCTCACTCAATGTTCTCTCTCCTTTGAGCTGCAACCCTCGTCGTTTCCCACCGACCGGTCTAAGATCGCATATATCATCACCCTGCTGTCGGAAAAAGCCCTGGCCTGGGCTACTGCTGTGTGGGATGCCCATAGTTCCTGCTGTGCCAGCTACTCTGCCTTTGCTGAGGAATTCAAACGAGTGTTTCAAGGCCCAAGCAGTGGTTCTGACTCAGCCAAACAGCTCCTGACTCTCCATCAAGGTTGGCGCAGCGTGACGGACTATGCCATCCAGTTCCGCACGGTGGCAGCAGCGAGTGGCTGGAACAACGAGGCGCTCACGGTGTGCTTTCTGAAAGGCCTTTCCGACACTATCCAAGATGAACTGGCCACTCGGGAACCACCGGACAATCTCGAGTCCCTGATCAAGTTGGCCTCACGCATTGACCAGCGTCTGAGAGAGAGAGAACTCAACCGTAGACCTCTAGCCCCTATCAGTCCCAGCTCCGAGTCCCCACCTTTATCATCACTGGCTCCACCGGAACCCATGCAGATTGGACGCATCTCCCAGGCTGAGAGAGACCGCCGGATGAGGGAGCGACGCTGTCTATATTGCGGCAAACCGGGCCATTTCCGTTCCACGTGTCCCGGGCTCCAGGGAAACGCTCTGTCCCGTACAGACCGGGGGAACTGTAACGGGAAACATAACCTCCTCCCATCCGTCCAACTCCCGTCTGCTCATTCCAGTCACCCTCTCCTGGGACAACCACAAGCTTCACCTTCAAGCCTTGGTAGACTCTGGAGCCGCAGGTAACTTCATGGATGGTGTCTGGGCGAAGGAGAATGGCGTTCCCTCTGAACCTCTAAGTGACCCCATGAGGGTTACTACATTGGATGGAAGCCCTTTGGGATCTGGACTTGTCACTCATGTCACTACCTCCTTGAGACTTTCAGTTTCACAACACCAGGAATTGATGAACTTTCATTTGATCTCCTGTTCCGAGTTCCCTCTCGTCCTTGGATACCCCTGGCTTCACAGCCATAACCCTCACATCGACTGGTCTGTGGGCACTATCAAGCAGTGGGGTCCTACGTGCCAAGCTACTTGTATTTTCCAGAATTCCCCGAGTTCTACTCCCGAGTCTTTAGAATCCATCGACCTGACCCGAGTTCCCGAGTGTTACCATGACCTCAAACTGGTGTTTAGCAAACAGAGGGCCACCATGCTACCACCCCATAGATCTTACGATTGCCACATCGACCTGTTTCCGGGCACTTGCCCCCCAGGGGTCGGATCTTTTCCCTATCTCCACCCGAACGAGCTGCTATGGATACCTACATCAAGGACTCTCTGGAAGCAGGCCTCATGCGTCCATCCACCTCCCCGGCGGGAGCAGGGTTTTTCTTTGTGGCCAAGAAAGACGGTGGGTTACGTCCTTGCATCGACTACCGGGGACTCAATGACATAACCGTCCGTAACCGTTACCCGCTACCCCTTATGGCCACAGCCTTCGAGCTGCTCCAGGAAGCAGTTGTTTTCACTAAGCTTGACCTGCGGAACGCATACCATCTTGTGCGGATCAGACCTGGTGACGAGTGGAAGACCGCTTTCAACACGCCTACTGGTCACTATGAATACTTGGTGATGCCCTTCGGCCTGACCAACGCCCCAGCGGTGTTCCAAGCGCTCATAAACGATGTGCTTAGGGATATGCTTAACATATTTGTGTTCGTTTACTTGGATGACATCCTCATCTTTTCGAGCTCCCTTCAAGAACACACTAAGCATGTCAGACAAGTACTCAAACGCCTCCTGGACAGCCATCTGTACGTTAAGCCGGAAAAATGTGAATTCCATTCATCCCGAGTACAATTCCTGGGATTTGTAGTGGAACCCGGTCGAATCCAAATGGACCCTAGGAAGGTAGGGGCGGTAGCGGATTGGCCCACCCCCAAATCCGTTAAGGATGTTCAGCGTTTCCTGTGCTTCACAAACTTTTACCGCAAGTTCATCAAGAACTTCAGTTTGGTGGCAGCTCCTCTCTCAGCTTTAACCAAAGGTGGCAATGCAAGGTTTTTTTGGGGAAGAGAAGCTGAGACGGCCTTCCAAGGACTCAAGCAGCGCATCCTCTCTGCTCCCATCCTGATACTACCGACTACGGATGAACCATTTGTGGTGGAGGTAGACGCATCAGAGGTTGGTGTTGGAGCTGTCCTGTCTCAGAGGGTGAAGACAAGAAGCTTCATCCGTGCGCTTTCTTCTCACACCGGCTTACCCCGACTGAGAGGAACTACGATGTGGGGAATCGTGAACTCCTAGCGGTTAAGATGGCATTGAAGGAATGGAGACACTGGCTCGAGGGGGCTTCTCACCCGTTTCAAGTGCTTACGGACCACAAAAATCTGGAGTATATCCAGCAGGCGAAGCGGTTGAACTCTAGACAAGCTAGATGGTCTCTTTTCTTCAATCGATTCCAGTTTATCCTCACCTATCGACCCGGGTCGAAGAATCTCAAACCGGATGCCCTGTCCCGAGTCTACGCTCCTGCCATTCGAGATGACACGGACATGCCTGTCCTTCCTGCTGCTAAGATTGTGGCTCCGATCTCGTGGCAAGTTGAGGATACCGTGAGACGTGCTCAAGCTAGCGAACCGGACCCTAAAGGAGGCCCTGCCAATCGGTTGTTTGTCCCCAAGGCAGTGAGGACTCAGGTCCTTCTGTGGGGGCACTCCTCTCGCCTCACCTGTCATCCTGGCGTAGGTCGCACCTTGGAGTTCATCCAGCGTAAGTTCTGGTGGCCTACCATAAGAGAAGACGTTGCCACTTTCGTCAATGCCTGCCCCGTGTGCTGCCAGGGCAAATCTTCTCACCTCCGCCCTCAAGGACTCCTTCACCCTTTACCTGTTCCCCACAGACCCTGGTCCCATATCTCATTGGACTTTATTACTGGACTTCCTCCATCCCATGGCAATACTACTATCCTAGTCATAATCGACAGGTTTTCTAAGGCGGCCAGGTTCGTCCCTCTGACTAAGTTACCTTCTGCCAAGGAAACGGCTGAGTTGGTAATTAATCATGTGTTCCGAGTCTTCGGCATTCCTCAAGATGTGGTTTCTGACAGAGGTCCCCAGTTCGCCTCAAGGTTTTGGAAGGCCTTCTGCCAACTCATGGGGGCTTCTGCCAGTCTATCTTCAGGGTACCATCCGGAGTCCAACGGCCAAACAGAGAGGATGAATCAAGAGCTGGAAACCACCCTCCGATGTATGACTCGTGACAACCCGTCCACATGGTCATCCTTTATTGTTTGGGCCGAATACGCGCACAACACCTTGCGCTCCTCCTCCACTGGTATGTCCCCGCACGAGTGTCAGTTTGGCTATGCTCCTCCATTGTTCCCGGACCAGGAGGCAGAAGTCAGAGTGCCTTCAGCCTTGAGATTCGTCAGACGCTGTCGGATTATGTGGAGGAAGACCCGTCTTAATCTGATGCGTTCCTCACAGAGGTATCAACAACAAGCCAACAGACGTCGCCGTCCCGGGCCTACCCTGCGCCCCGGCCAGAGAGTCTGGCTCTCCACAAGAGACTTACCTCTACGGGTGGAGTTTCGCAAGCTGTCCCAAAAATACATCGGTCCCTTCAAGGTTGCCAGGAGAGTTAACCCAGTTTCTTATCGCCTACACTTACCCAGATCCCTTAAGATTAATCCCACATTTCATGTGTCTTTGTTAAAACCTGTTGTTTTTTCTCCCCTTGTCCCGGCAGACAGACCTCCCCCTCCGCCTCGTGTCATTGGAGGCCAGCCGGCTTATACCGTCCACCGGATACTGGATTCCCGCCGGGTGCAGCGGTCCTGGCAGTATCTGGTGGACTGGGAAGGCTACGGTCCTGAGGAGCGCTCCTGGGTTCCTGCCAAAGACATCCTGGACCCTGACCTCATTCGTCAGTTCAGGGTCCTCCACCCTGAGAGAGCTGGTAGGAACGTCAGGAGCCGTTCCTAGGAGGGGGATTCTGTCAGGATTTGGCCAGGGTTGTTCCAGTTGTTTGTCAGTAGATGTCCCCATTGTGCTTTTTGTCCCTGTGTTTTTCCCTTGATCCCCATTATTGTTTGCACCTGTGTCTCGTTTTCCCTGATTGTATTTAAACCCTTTGTTTCCCTCAGTTCTGTGCTCTGTGTTTGTATGTTAGCACCCTGCCCTAGTGTTCTGTGTGCTCTTGTCGATTCCGGGTAACGTTCTTGTGGTATTCTGTTTTTGTTTAGTTTTGGTGAGTTTCTTTTTAGGTCTTTTTGTGTTTTACCTTCCACCTTTTGGATTTGCCATTTTTTCTTTTAGGATTTTTTCTTTATTAAATACACCGTCTTAAGTACTGCTGTGTCTGCCTCATCTTCTGGGTTCTGCTGTCTATTCGTGGCTCAGTTGGTTAAGTGACTGTTTCTCACTCCGGAGACCCAGGTTCGAAACCGGGTCCTGACAATGTGTTGTGTTACCTTGATTTGATTAGTTAGTATTTCACTGATGATCCCCAGGTATCCCTTAAGTGTCTCTGCAGGTGCACTAATCTCCACTATGTAAGGTGGGCTGGTTGTGACAGAGATGTAGGTGCAGTTCATGGAGTCATCTCTAACATCGCAGCCCTTAGGTGCTTTCTTTGTCTCAAACACTGTGTGGAAAACAGGCACTTTAACAAATATACAGATGAAGTTGGAAGATTACATACACCTTAGCCAAATACATTAAACTCAGTTTTTCACAATTCCTAACATTTAATCCAAGTAAAAATTTCCTGTCTTCAGTCAGTTAAGATCACAACTTTATTTTAACAATGTGAAATGTCAGAAAAATCGAGTGATTTATTTATTATTATTTATTTATTTATTATTTATTTATTTCATCACATTCCCAGTGGGTCAGAAGTTTACATGCACTCAATTAGTATTTGGTAGCTTGGGGCAAACGTTTCGGGTAGCCTTCCACAAACTTTCCACAATAAGTTGGGTGAATTTTGGCCCATTCCTCCTGACAGAGCTGGTGTAACTGAGCCAGGTTTGTAGGCCTCCTTGCTCGCACACGCTTTTTCAGTTCTGCAAACAAATCTTCTATAGGATTGAGGTCAGGGCTTTCAGATTGCCACTCCAATACCGTGACTTTGTTGTCCTTAATTAAGCCATTTTGCCACAACTTTGGATGTATGCTTGGGCTCACTGTCCATTTGGAAGAACCATTTGAGACCAAGCTTTAACTTTCTGACTATTGTCTTGAGATGTTGCTTCAATATATCCACATCATTTTCCTTTCCTCATGATGCCATCTATTTTGTGAAGTGCACCAGGCCCTCCTGCAGCAAAGCACCCCCACAACACCCCTGTGCTTCACGGTTGGGAACGTTTTCTTCGGCTTGCAAGCCGCCCCCTTTTTCCTCCAAAAATAACGATGGTCATTATGTCCAAACAGTTCTATTTTTGTTTCATCATACCAGAGGACAAGTCTCCAAAAAAGACAATCTTTGTCCCCATGTGCAGTTACGAACTGTAGTCTGGCTTTTTTACAGCGGTTTTAGAGCAGTGGCTTCTTCCTTGCTGAGCGGCCTTTCAGGTTATGTTGATGTAGGACTCAATTTACTGTGGATATAGATACTTTTGTACTCATTTCCTCCAGCATCTTCACAAGGTCCTTTGCTGTTGTTCTGGGATTGATTTGCACTTTTCGACTCCGGCAGCTCAGGACAGACGGGTGACTCCGGCAGCTCAGGACAGACGGGTGACTCCGGCAGCTCAGGACAGACGGGCGACTCCGGCAGCTCAGGACAGACGGGCGACTCCGGCAGCTCAGGACAGACGGGCGACTCCGGCAGCTCAGGACTGACGGGCGACTCCGGCAGCTCAGGACAGACGGGAGACTCCGGCAGCTCAGGACACACGGGAGACTCCGGCAGCTCAGGACACACGGGAGACTCCGGCAGCTCAGGACAGACGGGAGACTCCGGCAGCTCAGGACAGACGGGAGACTCCGGCAGCTCAGGACAGACGGGAGAACCGGCAGCTCAGGACAGACGGGAGACTCCGGCAGCTCAGGACAGACGGGAGACACCGGCAGCTCAGGACAGACGGGAGACTCTGGCAGAGTAGGGAGGAGACGGAGAGACAACCTGGTGCGGGGGGCTGCCACCGGAGGCCTGGTGTGTGGAGGAGGCACCGGATAGACCGGACCGTGGAGGCGCACTGGAGGTCTCGAGCACAGAACCTGCACAACCCTACCTGGCTGGATACTCCCCGTAGCCAGGCCAGTGCGGCGAGGTGGAATAGACCGCACTGGGCTGTGCTGGCGAACCGGGGACACCATGCGTAGGGCTTGTGCCATGTACCCCGGCCCGAGAAGACGCAATGGAGACCAGATGCGCTGAGCCGGATTAATGGCACTTGGCTCGATGCCCACTCTAGCCCGGCCGATATGACGCGCTGCGATGTAACGCACCGGGCTATGCCTGCACACTGGGGACACCATGCGCCTCACGGCATAACACGGTGCCTGCCCGGTCCACCTCTCTCCACAGTAAGCACGGAGACTTAGCCACACTCTCCATGTGCCCCCCCCAATACATTTTTGGGGCTGCCTCTCGTCCCAGCCGCGCTGCTGTGCTAGCTCCTCACAATTTCGCCTCTCGGCTTTCGCTGCCTCCAGCTCTTCCTTGGGGCGGCGATATTCTCCCAGCTGTACCCAGGGTCCCTTTCCATCCAAATTCTCCTCCCAAGTCCAGGAGTCTTGAGATCGCTGCTGCTACTGGGTACCACGCTGCTTGGTCCGGTTGTGGTGGGTGATTCTGTAACGGCCGTTGTTGGTGGAAGAAGGTGAGGACCAATGCGCAGCGTGGTAAGTTTCCATATTGATGATTTATTATCATGAACACAAAACAAAATAACGAGAACGAAACGAAACAGTCCTGAACAGTGAATACAAAAAACACTGAACAGAAAATAATCACCCACAACTTAAAGGTGAAAACAGGCTATCTAAGTATGGTTCTCAATCAGGGACAATGATTGACAGCTGCCTCTGATTGAGAACCATACCAGGCCAAGCACAGAAATACCAAATTGTTGTAGTAGGAGCTGTAGTTGTTGTAGTAGGAGCTGTAGTTGTTGTAGTAGGAGCTGTAGTTGTTGTAGTAGGAGCTGTGGTTGTCATAGTAGGAGCTGTAGTTTACATTTACATTTACATTTAAGTCATTTAGCAGACGCTCTTATCCAGAGCGACTTACAAATTGGTGAATTCACCTTCTGACATCCAGTGGAACAGCCACTTTACAATAGTGCATCTAAATCATTTAAGGGGGGTGAGAAGGATTACTTTATCCTATCCTAGGTATTCCTTGAAGAGGTGGGGTTTCAGGTGTCTCCGGAAGGTAGTGATTGACTCCGCTGTCCTGGCGTCGTGAGGGAGTTTGTTCCACCATTGGGGGGCCAGAGCAGCGAACAGGTTTTGACTGGGCTGAGCGGGAACTGTACTTCCTCAGTGGTAGGGAGGCGAGCAGGCCAGAGGTGGATGAACGCAGTGCCCTTGTTTGGGTGTAGGGCCTGATCAGAGCCTGGAGGTACTGCGGTGCCGTTCCCTTCACAGCTCCGTAGGCAAGCACCATGGTCTTGTAGCGGATGCGAGCTTCAACTGGAAGCCAGTGGAGAGAGGGGAGGAGCGGGGTGACGTGAGAGAACTTGGGAAGGTTGAACACCAGACGGGCTGCGGCGTTCTGGATGAGTTGTAGGGGTTTAATGGCACAGGCAGGGAGCCCAGCCAACAGCGAGTTGCAGTAATCCAGACGGGAGATGACAAGTGCCTGGATTAGGACCTGCGCCGCTTCCTGTGTGAGGCAGGGTCGTACTCTGCGGATGTTGTAGAGCATGAACCTACAGGAACGGGCCACCGCCATGATGTTAGTTGAGAACGACAGGGTGTTGTCCAGGATCACGCCAAGGTTCTTAGCGCTCTGGGAGGAGGACACAATGGAGTTGTCAACTGTGATGGCGAGATCATGGAACGGGCAGTCCTTCCCCGGGAGGAAGAGCAGCTTGCCGAGGTTCAGCTTGAGGTGGTGATCCGTCATCCACACTGATATGTCTGCCAGACATGCAGAGATGCGATTCGCCACCTGGTCATCAGAAGGGGAAAGGAGAAGATTAATTGTGTGTCGTCTGCATAGCAATGATAGGAGAGACCATGTGAGGTTATGACAGAGCCAAGTGACTTGGTGTATAGCGAGAATAGGAGAGGGCCTAGAACAGAGCCCTGGGGGACACCAGTGATGAGAGCGCGTGGCGAGGAGACAGATTCTCGCCACGCCACCTGGTAGGAGCGACCTGTCAGGTAGGACGCAATCCAAGCGTGGGCTGCGCCGGAGATGCCCAACTCGGAGAGGGTGGAGAGGAGGATCTGATGGTTCACAGTATCGAAGGCAGCCGATAGGTCTAGAAGGATGAGAGCAGAGGAGAGAGAGTTAGCTTTAGCAGTGCGGAGCGCCTCCGTGATACAGAGAAGAGCAGTCTCAGTTGAATGACTAGTCTTGAAACCTGACTGATTTGGATCAAGAAGGTCATTCTGAGAGAGATAGCGGGAGAGCTGGCCAAGGACGGCACGTTCAAGAGTTTTGGAGAGAAAAGAAAGAAGGGATACTGGTCTGTAGTTGTTGACATCGGAGGGGTCGAGTGTAGGTTTTTTCAGAAGGGGTGCAACTCTCGCTCTCTTGAAGACGGAAGGGACGTAGCCAGCGGTCAGGGATGAGTTGATGAGCGAGGTGAGGTAAGGGAGAAGGTCTCCGGAAATGGTCTGGAGAAGAGAGGAGGGGATAGAGTCAAGCGGGCAGGTTGTTGGGCGGCCGGCCGTCACAAGAAGCGAGATTTCATCTGGAGAGAGAGGGGAGAAAGAGGTCAGAGCACAGGGTAGGGCAGTGTGAGCAGAACCAGCGGTGTCGTTTGACTTAGCAAACGAGGATCGGATGTCGTCGACCTTCTTTTCAAAATGGTTGACGAAGTCATCTGCAGAGAGGGAGGAGGGGGGGGGGGGAGGAGGATTCAGGAGGGAGGAGAAGGTGGCAAAGAGCTTCCTAGGGTTAGAGGCAGATGCTTGGAATTTAGAGTGGTAGAAAGTGGCTTTAGCAGCAGAGACAGAGGAGGAAAATGTAGAGAGGAGGGAGTGAAAGGATGCCAGGTCCGCAGGGAGGCGAGTTTTCCTCCATTTCCGCTCGGCTGCCCGGAGCACTGTTCTGTGAGCTCGCAATGAGTCGTCGAGCCACGGAGCGGGAGGGGAGGATCGAGCCGGCCTGGAGGATAGGGGACATAGAGAGTCAAAGGATGCAGAAAGGGAAGAGAGGAGGGTTGAGGAGGCAGAATCAGGAGATAGGTTGGAGAAGGTATGAGCAGAGGGAAGAGATGATAGGATGGAAGAGGAGAGAGTAGCGGGGAGAGAGAGCGAAGGTTGGGACGGCGCGATACCATCTGAGTAGGGGCAGTGTGGGAAGTGTTGGATGAGAGCGAGAGGGAAAAGGATACAAGGTAGTGGTCGGAGACTTGGAGGGAGTTGCAATGAGGTTAGTGGAAGAACAGCATCTAGTAAAGATGAGGTCGAGCGTATTGCCTGCCTTGTGAGTAGGGGGGAAGGTGAGAGGGTGAGGTCAAAAGAGGAGAGGAGTGGAAAGAAGGAGGCAGAGAGGAATGAGTCAAAGGTAGACGTGGGGAGGTTAAAGTCGCCCAGGACTGTGAGAGGTGAGCCGTCCTCAGGAAAGGAGCTTATCAAGGCATCAAGCTCATTGATGAACTCTCCGAGGGAACCTGGAGGGCGATAAATGATAAGGATGTTAAGCTTGAAAGGGCTGGTAACTGTGACAGCATGGAATTCAAAGGAGGCGATAGACAGATGGGTAAGGGGAGAAAGAGAGAATGACCACTTGGGAGAGATGAGGATCTCGGTGCCACCACCCCGCTGACCAGAAGCTCTCGGGGTGTGCGAGAACACGTGGGCGGACGAAGAGAGAGCAGTGGGAGTAGCAGTGTTATCTGTGGTGATCCATGTTTCCGTCAGTGCCAAGAAGTCGAGGGACTGGAGGGAGGCATAGGCTGAGATGAACTCTGCCTTGTTGGCCGCAGATCGGCAGTTCCAGAGGCTACCGGAGACCTGGAACTCCACGTGGGTCGTGCGCGCTGGGACCACCAGATTAGGGTGGCCGCGGCCACGCGGTGTGGAGCGTTTGTATGGTCTGTGCAGAGAGGAGAGAACAGGGATAGATAGACACATAGTTGACAGGCTACAGAAGAGGCTACGCTAATGCAAAGGAGATTGGAATGACAAGTGGACTACACGTCTCGAATGTTCAGAAAGTTAAGCTTACATAGCAAGAATCTTATTGACTAAAATGATTGAAATGATACAGTACTGCTGGAGTAGGCTAGCTGGCAGTGGCTGCGTTGTTGACACTACACTAATCAAGTCGTTCCGTCGAGTGTAATAGTTTCTACAGTGCTGCTATTCGGGGGCTAGCTGGCTAGCTAGCAGTGTTGATTACGTTACGTTAAAAGAACGACATTAGCTGGCTAGCTAACCTAGAAAATTGCTCTAGACTACACAATTGTCTTAGATACAAAGACGGCTATGTAGCTAGCTAGCTACGATCAAACAAATCAAACCGTTGTATTGTAATGAAGTGAAATGAAAATGTGATACTACCTGTGGAGCGAAGCGGAATGTTGACCGGGTTGTTGAAGTTAATTCGGTAGACGTTGGCTAGCTGTTGGCTAGCTAGCTAGCAGTATCTCTTACGTTAAGGACGACAAATAGCTGGCTAGCTAACCTCGGTAAATTAAGATAATCACTCTAAGTCTACACACTCTAAACTACACAATTATCTTGGATACGAAGACAGCAAAGACAACTATGTAGCTAGCTAACACTACACTAATCGAGTCGTTCAGTTGAGTGTAATAGTTTCTACAGTGCTAGTAGACGGTAGACGTTAGCTAGCTGCTGGGCAGATAGCAGTGTAGACTACGTTAGGACGACGAAATACGATAATTACGCAATTATCTTTGATACAAAGACGGCTATGTAGCTAGCTAAGAAGAAATTGCTAAGATTAGACAAATCAAACCGTTGTACTATAATGAAATGTAATGGAAATGTAATGAAAAGTTATACTACCTGCGGACCGAAGTGTAGATGCGACCGCTCGCTCCAACCCGGAACCGGGTTGTTGTGGTTGTAGTTATTGTAGTAGGAGCAATAGTTGTAGTAGGATTAGTGGTTGTTGTATTAGGAGCTGTAGTTGTTGTAGTAATAGCAATTGTTGTTATATTAGGAGATGTGGTTGTTGTATTAGGAGCTGTAGTTGTTGTAGTAGTAGCAAGTGTTGCTGTATTAGGAGATGTGGTTGTGGTAGTAGAAGCTGTAGTTGTTGTATTAGTAACTGTAGTTGTTGTATTAGGATCTGTAGTTGTTGTAGTTGGAGCTGTGGTTGCCTTAGTAGGAGCAGTAGATGATGTGGTAGGATCTATAATTGTTGTATTAGGAGCTGCAGTTGTTGTAGTAGGATTTGTCATTGTTGGAGTAGGATCTGTAGTTATTGTATTAGGTGCTGTAGTTGTTTTGAAGCTGTGGTTGTTGTATTCGGAGCTGTGGTTGCTGTAGTAGGAGCAGTTGTTGTAGTAGGAGCAGTAGTTGTTGTATTAGGAGCTGTAGTTGTTGTAGTATCAGCAGTAGTTGTTGTAGGAGTGGTAGTTGTTGTGGGAGCAGGAGTTATTGTAGGAGCAGTAGTTGACGTAGTATCAGCAGCAGTTGTTGTAGGAGCAGTAGTTGACATAGTATCAGCAGTAGTTGTTGTAGGAGCAGTAGTTGACATAGTATCAGCAGGAGTTGTCGTAGGAGCAGTAGTTGACATAGTATCAGCCGTAGTTGTTGTAGGAGCAGTAGTTGATGTAGTATCAATAGTTGTTGTAGGAGCAGTAGTTGTTGTAGGAGCAGTAGTTGACATAGCATCAGCAGTAGTTGTTGTAGGAGCAGGAGTTGACGTAGTATCAGCTGTAGTTGTTGTAGGAGCAGTAGTTGTCGTAGGAGCTGTAGTTGTTATGAACTTGAGTGAAGACCCAATCGCGGTTTTAACAGAAAACAGAGTTCTTTAATAAAAACAGGAATGGCATAAATCCTCTTCCAACGTAGTCAATGGAACAAAAGAACGTAGTATAATGCAGGTTGCACCTGCCATGCAGACTCCGACAGGACAGGACAAGGTGGAAGCAAACGAGACGACAGCTTGCTTCTGGCATCAAAAAACACAAACAAGAATCAGACACTGACAGTAGCAGGAACAGAGAAAGAAATAGAGACCTAATCAGAGGGGGAAGAGAGAACAGGTGGGGAAAGAGAGAATGAGCTAGTTAGGGGAAATGTAGAACAGCTGAGGGATGAGAGACAGAGAAGGTAACCTAAAAAGACCAGCAGAGAGAGAGAATGAAGAGAAAGGACAGGAACAGACATAACAAGACATGACAGTAGTTGACATAGCATCAGCAGTAGTTGTTGTAGGAGCAGTAGTTGACGTAGTATCAGCTGTAGTTGTTGTAGGAGCAGTAGTTGTTGTAGGAGCAGGAGCTGACGTAGTATCAGCAGTTGCTGTCGTAGTATCAGCAGTAGTTGTTGTAGGAGCAGTAGTTGTTGTAGGAGCAGTGGTTGACGTAGTATAAGCAGTAGTTGTTGTAGGAGCAGTAGTTGTTGTAGGAGCAGGAGTTGACGTAGTATCAGCTGTAGTTGTTTTAGGAGCAGTAGTTGTAGGAGCAGTAGTTGACGTAATATCAGCTGTAGTTGTTGTAGGAGCAGTAGTTGTAGGAGCAGTAGTTGACGTAATATCAGCTGTAGTTGGTTGTAGGAGCAGTAGTTGTTGTAGGAGCAGGAGTTGAAGTAGTATCAGCAGTTGTTGTCGTAGTATCAGCAGTAGTTGTTTTAGGAGCAGTAGTTGACGTAGTATAAGCAGTAGTTGTCATAGTATAAGCAGTAGTTGTCATAGTATCAGCTGTAGTTGTTGTTGGAGCAGTAGTTGACGTAGTATCAGCAGTAGTTGTTGTAGGAGCGGTAGTTGTTGTAGGAGCAGGAGTTGACGTAGTATCAGGAGTAGTTGTAGTTGTTGTAGGAGCAGTAGTTGACATAGTATCAGCAGTAGTTGTTGTAGGAGCAGTAGTTGACATAGTATCAGCAGTAGTTGTTGTAGGAGCAGTAGTTGAAATAGTATCAGCAGGAGTTGTCGTATGAGCAGTAGTTGTTGTATTAGTAACTGTAGTTGTTGTATTAGGATCTGTAGTTGTTGTAGTTGGAGCTGTGGTTGCTGTAGTAGGAGCAGTTGTTGTAGTATTAGGAGCTGTAGTTGTTGTATTAGGATCTGTAGTTGTAGCTGTGGTTGCCTTAGTAGGAGCAGTAGATGTTGTGGTAGGATCTATAATTGTTGTATTAGGAGCTGCAGTTGTTGTCGTAGGATTTGTCGTTGTTGGAGTAGGATCTGTAGTTATTGTATTAGGAGCTGTAGTTGTTTTGAATCTGTGGTTGTTGTATTTGGAGCTGTGGTTGCTGTAGAAGGAGCAGTAGTTGTTGTAGGAGCGGTAGTTGTTGTAGGAGCAGGAGTTGTCGTGGGAGCAGTAATTGACGTAGTATCAGCAGTAGTTGTTGTAGGAGCAGTAGTTGACATAGTACCAGCAGTAGTTGTTGTAGGAGCAGTAGTTGACACAGTATCAGCAGGAGTTGTCGTAGGAGCACTAGTTGACATAGTATTAGGAGGAGTTGTTGTAGGCGCAGTAGTTGTCATAGGAGCAGGAGTTGACATAGCATCAGCAGTAGTTGTTGTAGGAGCAGTAGTTGACGTAGTATCAGCAGTAGTTGTTTTAGGAGCAGAAGTTGACGTAGTATCAGCTGTAGTTGTTGTAGGAGCAGTAGTTGTTGTAGAAGCAGGAGTTGACGTAGTATCAGCAGTTGTTGTCGTAGTATCAGCAGTAGTTGTAGGAGCAGTAGTTGACGTAGTATAAGCAGTAGTTGTCGTAGTATCAGCTGTAGTTGTTGTAGGAGCAGTAGTTGTTGTAGGAGCAGTAGTTGTTGTAAGAGCAGTAGATGTTGTAGGAGCAGGAGTTGATGTAGTATCAGCAGTTGTTGTCATAATATCAGCAGTAGTTGTTGTAGGAGCAGTAGTTGTCGTAGTATCAGCTGTAGTTGTTGTAGGAGCAGTAGTTGACGTAGTATCAGCAGTAGTTGTCGTAGGAGCAGTAGTTGACGTAGTATTAGGAGGAGTTGTTGTAGGAGCAGTAGTTGTCATAGGAACAGGAGTTAACATAGCATCAGCAGTTGTTGTTGTAGGAGCAGGAGTTGACGTAGTATCAGCAGTAGTTGTTTTAGGAGCAGGAGTTGACATAGTATCAGCTGTAGTTGTTGTAGTATCAGCAGTTGTTGTCGTAGTATCAGCAGTAGTTGAAGGAGCAGTAGTTGACGTAGTATAAGCAGTAGTTGTTGTAGGAGCATTAGTTGACGTAGTATCAATAGTTGTTGTAGGAGCAGTAGTTGTTGGAGTAGCAGTAGTTGACATAGCATCAGCAGTAGTTGTTGTAGGAGCAGGAGTTGACATAGCATCAGCAGTAGTTGTTGTAGGAGCAGGAGTTGACGTAGTATCAGCTGTAGTTGTTGTAGGAGCAGTAGTTGTCGTAGGAGCAGTAGTTGACATAGCATCAGCAGTAGTTGTTGTAGGAGCAGTAGTTGACGTAGTATCAGCTGTAGTTGTTGTAGGAGCAGTAGTTGTTGTAGGAGCAGGAGCTGACGTAGTATCAGCAGTTGCTGTCGTAGTTTCAGCAGTAGTTGTTGTAGGAGCAGTAGTTGTTGTAGGAGCAGTAGTTGACGTAGTATAAGCAGTAGTTGTTGTAGGAGCAGTAGTTGTTGTAGGAGCAGGAGTTGACGTAGTATCAGCTGTAGTTGTTTTAGGAGCAGTAGTTATAGGAGCAGTAGTTGACGTAATATCAGCTGTAGTTGTTGTAGGAGCAGTAGTTGTAGGAGCAGTAGTTGACGTAATATCAGCTGTAGTTGGTTGTAGGAGCAGTAGTTGTTGTAGGAGCAGGAGTTGAAGTAGTATCAGCAGTTGTTGTCGTAGTATCAGCAGTAGTTGTTTTAGGAGCAGTAGTTGACGTAGTATAAGCAGTAGTTGTCATAGTATAAGCAGTAGTTGTCATAGTATCAGCTGTAGTTGTTGTTGGAGCAGTAGTTGACGTAGTATCAGCAGTAGTTGTTGTAGGAGCGGTAGTTGTTGTAGGAGCAGGAGTTGACGTAGTATCAGGAGTAGTTGTAGTTGTTGTAGGAGCAGTAGTTGACATAGTATCAGCAGTAGTTGTTGTAGGAGCAGTAGTTGACATAGTATCAGCAGTAGTTGTTGTAGGAGCAGTAGTTGAAATAGTATCAGCAGGAGTTGTCGTATGAGCAGTAGTTGTTGTATTTGTAACTGTAGTTGTTGTATTAGGATCTGTAGTTGTTGTAGTTGGAGCTGTGGTTGCTGTAGTAGGAGCAGTTGTTGTAGTAGGAGCAGTAGTTGTTGTATTAGGAGCTGTAGTTGTTGTATTAGGATCTGTAGTTGTAGCTGTGGTTGCCTTAGTAGGAGCAGTAGATGTTGTGGTAGGATCTATAATTGTTGTATTAGGAGCTGCAGTTGTTGTCGTAGGATTTGTCGTTGTTGGAGTAGGATCTGTAGTTATTGTATTAGGAGCTGTAGTTGTTTTGAATCTGTGGTTGTTGTATTTGGAGCTGTGGTTGCTGTAGAAGGAGCAGTTGTTGTAGTAGGAGCAGTAGTTGTTGTATTAGGAGCTGTAGTTGTTGTATTATCAGCAGTAGTTGTTGTAGGAGCGGTAGTTGTTGTAGGAGCAGGAGTTGTCGTGGGAGCAGTAATTGACATAGTATCAGCAGTAGTTGTTGTAGGAGCAGTAGTTGACATAGTATCAGCAGTAGTTGTTGTAGGAGCAGTAGTTGACACAGTATCAGAAGGAGTTGTCGTAGGAGCACTAGTTGACATAGTATTAGGAGGAGTTGTTGTAGGCGCAGTAGTTGTCATAGGAGCAGGAGTTGACATAGCATCAGCAGTAGTTGTTGTAGGAGCAGTAGTTGACGTAGTATCAGCAGTAGTTGTTTTAGGAGCAGAAGTTGATGTAGTATCAGCTGTAGTTGTTGTAGGAGCAGTAGTTGTTGTAGAAGCAGGAGTTGACGTAGTATCAGCAGTTGTTGTCGTAGTATCAGCAGTAGTTGTAGGAGCAGTAGTTGACGTAGTATAAGCAGTTGTTGTCGTAGTAGCAGTAGTTGACGTAGTATTAGGAGGAGTTGTTGTAGGAGACACCTGAAACCCCACCTCTTCAAGGAATACCTAGGATAGGATAAGTAATCCTTCTCACCACCCCCCCTTAATGATTTAGATGCACTATTGTAAAGTGGCTGTCCCACTGGATGTCAGAAGGTGAATTCACCAATTTGTAAGTCGCTCTGGATAAGAGCGTCTGCTAAATGACTTAAATGTAAATGTAAATGTAGGAGCAGTAGTTGTTGTAAGAGCAGTAGATGTTGTAGGAGCAGGAGTTGATGTAGTATCAGCAGTTGTTGTCATAATATCAGCAGTAGTTGTTGTAGGAGCAGTAGTTGTCGTAGTATCAGCTGTAGTTGTTGTAGGAGCAGTAGTTGACGTAGTATCAGCAGTAGTTGTCGTAGGAGCAGTAGTTGACGTAGTATTAGGAGGAGTTGTTGTAGGAGACACCTGAAACCCCACCTCTTCAAGGAATACCTAGGATAGGATAAGTAATCCTTCTCACCACCCCCCCTTAATGATTTAGATGCACTATTGTAAAGTGGCTGTCCCACTGGATGTCAGAAGGTGAATTCACCAATTTGTAAGTCGCTCTGGATAAGAGCGTCTGCTAAATGACTTAAATGTAAATGTAAATGTAGGAGCAGTAGTTGTTGTAAGAGCAGTAGATGTTGTAGGAGCAGGAGTTGATGTAGTATCAGCAGTTGTTGTCATAATATCAGCAGTAGTTGTTGTAGGAGCAGTAGTTGTCGTAGTATCAGCTGTAGTTGTTGTAGGAGCAGTAGTTGACGTAGTATCAGCAGTAGTTGTCGTAGGAGCAGTAGTTGACGTAGTATTAGGAGGAGTTGTTGTAGGAGCAGTAGTTGTCATAGGAGCAGGAGTTAACATAGCATCAGCAGTAGTTGTAGGAGCAGGAGTTGACGTAGTATCAGCAGTAGTTGTTGTAGGAGCAGTAGTTGACGTAGTATCAGCAGTAGTTGTTTTAGGAGCAGGAGTTGACATAGTATCAGCTGTAGTTGTTGTAGGAGCAGTAGTTGTTGTAGGAGCAGTAGTTGTTGTAGGAGCAGTAGTTGTTGTAGGAGCAGTAGTTGACGCAGTATCAGCAGTTGTTGTCGTAGTATCAGCAGTAGTTGGTGTAGGAGCAGTAGTTGTTGTAGGAGCAGTAGTTGTTGTAGGAGCAGTAGTTGTTGTAGGAGCAGTAGTTGACGTAGTATCAGCATTAGTTGACGTAGTATCAGCAGTAGTTGTTGTAGGAGCAGTAGTTGTTGTAGGAACAGTAGTTGACGTAGTATGCAGTAGTTGTTGTAGGAGCAGTAGTTGACGTAGTATCAACAGTAGTTGTTGTAGGAGCAGCAGTTGAAGTAGTATCAACAGTAGTTGTTGTAGGAGCAGTAGTTGTCGTAGTATCAGCTGTAGTTGTTGTAGGAGCAGTAGTTGTTGTAGGAGCAGTAGTTGTTGTAGGAGCAGTAGTTGTTGTAGGAGCAGTAGTTGTTGTAGGAGCAGTAGTTGTTGTAGGAGCAGTAGTTGTTGTAGGAGAAGTAGTTGACGTAGTATCAGCAGTATTTCACGTAGTATCAGCAGTAGTTGACGTAGTATCAGCAGTAGTTGTTTTAGGAGCAGAAGTTGACGTAGTATCAGCAGTAGTTGTAGGAGCAGTAGTTGACGTAGTATAAGCAGTAGTTGTCGTAGTTTCAGCTGTAGTTGTTGTAGGAGCAGTAGTTGTTGTAGGAGCAGTAGTTGTTGTAAGAGCAGTAGATGTTGTAGGAGCAGGAGTTGATGTAGTATCAGCAGTTGTTGTCATAATATCAGCAGTAGTTGTTGTAGGAGCAGTAGTTGTCGTAGTATCAGCTGTAGTTGTTGTAGGAGCAGTAGTTGACGTAGTATCAGCAGTAGTTGTCGTAGGAGCAGTAGTTGATGTAGTATCAGCAGTAGTTGTCGTAGGAGCAGTAGTTGACGTACTATTAGGAGGAGTTGTTGTAGGAGCAGTAGTTGTCATAGGAGCAGGAGTTAACATAGCATCAGCAGTAGTTGTTGTAGGAGCATTAGTTGACGTAGTATCAGCAGTAGTTGTTTTAGGAGCAGGAGTTGACATAGTATCAGCTGTAGTTGTTGTAGGAGCAGTAGTTGTTGTAGGAGCAGTAGTTGTTGTAGGATCAGTAGTTGTTGTAGGATCAGTAGTTGACGCAGTATCAGCAGTTGTTGTCGTAGTATCAGCAGTAGTTGGTGTAGGAGCAGTAGTTGTTGTAGGAGCAGTAGTTGTTGTAGGAGCAGTAGTTGTTGTAGGAGCAGTAGTTGACGTAGTATGCAGTAGTTGTTGTAGGAGCAGTAGTTGACGTAGTATCAACAGTAGTTGTTGTAGCAGCAGCAGTTGAAGTAGTATCAACAGTAGTTGTTTTAGGAGCAGTAGTTGTCGTAGTATCAGCTGTAGTTGTTGTAGGAGCAGTAGTTGTTGTAGGAGCATTAGTTGTTGTTGAAGCAGTAGTTGTTGTAGGAGCAGTAGTTGACGTAGTATCAGCAGTATTTGACGTAGTATCAGCAGTAGTTGACGTAGTATCAGCAGTAGTTGACGTAGTATCAGCAGTAGTTGTTGTAGGAGCAGTAGTTGTTGTAGGAGCAGTAGTTGTTGTAGGAGCAGTAGTTGACATAGTATCAGCAGTTGTTGTCGTAGTATCAGCAGTAGTTGTTGTAGGAGCAGTAGTTGACGTAGTATAAGCAGTAGTTGTCATAGTATAAGCAGTAGTTGTCATAGTATCAGCTGTAGTTGTTGTTGGAGCAGTAATTGACGTAGTATCAGCAGTAGTTGTTGTAGGAGCAGTAGTTGACGTAGTATCAGGAGTAGTTGTTGTTGCGGTAGTTGTTGTAGGAGCAGTAGTTGTCGTAGGAGCAGTAGTTGACATAGTATCAGCAGTAGTTGTTGTAGGAGCAGTAGTTGACATAGTATCAGCAGTAGTTGTTGTAGGAGCAGTAGTTGAAATAGTATCAGCAGGAGTTGTTGTATTAGTAACTGTAGTTGTTGTATTAGGATCTGTAGTTGTTGTAGTTGGAGCTGTGGTTGCTCTAGTAGGAGCAGTTGTTGTAGTAGGAGCAGTAGTTGTTGTATTAGTAGCTGTAATTGTTGTATTAGGATCTGTAGTTGTAGCTGTGGTTGCCTTAGTAGGAGCAGTAGATGTTGTGGTAGGATCTATAATTGTTGTATTAGGAGCTGCAGTTGTTGTAGTAGGATTTGTCGTTGTTGGAGTAGGATCTGTAGTTGTTGTATTAGGAGCTGTAGTTGTTTTGAATCTGTGGTTGTTGTATTTGGAGCTGTGGTTGCTGTAGAAGGAGCAGTTGTTGTAGTAGGAGCAGTAGTTGTTGTATTAGGAGCTGTAGTTGTTGTATTATCAGCAGTAGTTGTTGTAGGAGCGGTAGTTGTTGTAGGAGCAGGAGTTGTCGTGGGAGCAGTAGTTGACGTAGTATCAGCAGTAGTTGTTGTAGGAGCAGTAGTTGACATAGTATCAGCAGTAGTTGTTGTAGGAGCAGTAGTTGACATAGTATTAGGAGGAGTTGATGTAGTATCAGCAGTTGTTGTCATAGTATCAGCAGTAGTTGTTGTAGGAGCAGTAGTTGTCGTAGTATCAGCTGTAGTTGTTGTAGGAGCAGTAGTTGACGTTGTATCAGCAGTAGTTGTCGTAGGAGCAGTAGTTGACGTAGTATCAGCAGTAGTTGCCGTAGGAGCAGTAGTTGACGTAGTATTAGGAAGAGTTGTTGTAGGAGCAGTAGTTGTCGTAGGAGCAGGAGTTGACATAGCATCAGCAGTAGTTGTTGTAGGAGCAGGAGTTGACGTAGTATCAGCAGTAGTTGTTGTAGGAGCAGTAGTTGACGTAGTATCAGCAGTAGTTGTTTTAGGAGCAGGAGTTGACATAGTATCAGCTGTAGTTGTTGTAGGAGCAGTAGTTGGTGTAGGAGCAGTAGTTGACGTAGTATCAGCAGTTGTTGTCGTAGTATCAGCAGCAGTTGGTGTAGGAGCAGTAGTTGTTGTAGGAGCAGTAGTTGTTGTAGGAGCAGTAGTTGTTGTAGGAGCAGTAGTTGACGTAGTATCAGCAGTAGTTGACGTAGTATCATCAGTAGTTGTTGTTCGGAGCAGTAGTTGTTGTAGGAGCAGTAGTTGTTGTAGGAGCAGTAGTTGACGTAGTATGCAGTAGTTGTTGTAGGAGCAGTAGTTGACGTTGTATTAACAGTAGTTGTTGTAGGAGCAGTAGTTGTCGTAGTATCAGCTGTAGTTGTTGTAGGAGCAGTAGTTGTTGTAGGAGCAGTAGTTGTTGTAGGAGCAGTAGTTGTCGTAGTATCAGCTGTAGTTGTTGTAGGAGCAGTAGTTGTTGTAGGAGCAGTAGTTGTTGTAGGAGCAGTAGTTGACTTAGTATCAGCAGTTGTTGTCGTAGTATAAGCAGTAGTTGTTGTAGGAGCAGTAGTTGTCGTAGTATCAGCAGTAGTTGTCGTAGTATCAGCTGTAGTTTTTGTAGGAGCAGTAGTTGTCGTAGTATCAGCAGTAGTTGTTGTAGGAGCAGTGGTTGACGTAGTATCAGCAGTAGTTGTTGTAGGAGCAGGAGTTGACATAGTATCAGCTGTAGTTGTTGTCGCAGCAGTAGTTGACGTAGTATCAGCAGTAGTTGTCGTAGTATCAGCTGTAGTTGTTGCAGGAGCAGTAGTTGTCGAAGTATCAGCAGTAGTTGTTGTAGGAGCAGCAGTTGACATAGTATCAGCAGGAGTTGTCGAAGCAGCAGTAGTTGACGTAGTATTAGGAGGAGTTGTTGTAGGAGCAGTAGTTGTCGTAGGAGCAGGAGTTGACATAGCATCAGCAGTAGTTGTTGTAGGAGCAGGAGTTGACGTAGTATCAGCAGTAGTTGTTTTAGGAGCAGGAGTTGACGTAGTATCAGCAGTAGTTGTTTTAGGAGCAGGAGTTGACGTAGTATCAGCTGTAGTTGTTGTAGGAGCAGTAGTTGTTGTAAGAGCAGGAGTTGACGTTGTATCAGCAGTTGTTGTCGTAGTATCAGCAGTAGTTGTCGTAGGAGCAGTAGTTGTCGTAGGAGCAGTAGTTGTTTTAGGAGCAGTAGTTGTTGTAGTATCAGCTGTAGTTGTTGTAGTATCAGCTGTAGTTGTTGTAGTATCAGCTGTAGTTGTTGTAGTATCAGCTGTAGTTGTTGTAGTATCAGCTGTAGTTGTTGTAGGAGCAGTAGTTGTTGTAGGAGCAGTAGTTGTTGTAGGAGCAGTAGTTGATGTAGTATCAGCTGTAGTTGTTGTAGGAGCAGTAGTTGTTGTAGGAGCAGTAGTTGTTGTAGGAGCAGTAGTTGTTGTAGGAGCAGTAGTTGTTGTAGGAGCAGTAGTTGACGTAGTATGCAGTAGTTGTTGTAGGAGCAGTAGTTGACGTAGTATCAACAGTAGTTGTTGTAGGAGCAGTAGTTGTCGTAGTATCAGCTGTAGTTGTTGTAGGAGCAGTAGTTGTTGTAGGAGCAGTAGTTGTTGTAGGAGCAGTAGTTGACATAGTATCAGCAGTTGTTGTCGTAGTATCAGCAGTAGTTGGTGTAGGAGCAGTAGTTGTTGTAGGAGCAGTAGTTGTTGTAGGAGCAGTAGTTGTTGTAGGAGCAGTAGTTGACGTAGTATCAGCAGTAGTTGACGTTGTATCAGCACTAGTTGTTGTAGGAGCAGTAGTTGTTGTAGGAGCAGTAGTTGTTGTAGGAGCAGTAGTTGACGTAGTATGCAGTAGTTGTTGTAGGAGCAGTAGTTGACGTAGTATCAACAGTAGTTGTTGTAGGAGCAGTAGTTGTCCTAGTATCAGCTGTAGTTGTTGTTGGAGCAGTAGTTGTTGTAGGAGCAGTAGTTGTTGTAGGAGCAGTAGTTGTTGTAGGAGCAGTAGTTGACGTAGTATCAGCAGTTGTTGTCGTAGTATCAGCAGTAGTTGTTGTAGGAGCAGTAGTTGTCGTAGGAGCAGTAGTTGTCATAGGAGCAGTAGTTGTTGTAGGAGCAGTAGTTGTTGTAGGAGCAGTAGTTGTTGTAGGAGCAGTAGTTGACGTAGTATCAGCAGTTGTTGTCGTAGTATCAGCAGTAGTTGTTGTAGGAGCAGTAGTTGTCGTAGTATCAGCAGTAGTTGTCGTAGTATCAGCTGTAGTTTTTGTAGGAGCAGTAGTTGTCGTAGTATCAGCAGTAGTTGTTGTAGGAGCAGTAGTTGACGTAATATCAGCAGTAGTTGTTGTAGGAGCAGGAGTTGACATAGTATCAGCTGTAGTTGTTGTCGCAACAGTAGTTGACGTAGTATCAGCAGTAGTTGTCGTAGTATCAGCTGTGGTTGTTGCAGGAGCAGTAGTTGTCGAAGTATCAGCAGTAGTTGTTGTAGGAGCAGCAGTTGACATAGTATCAGCAGGAGTTGTCGAAGCAGCAGTAGTTGACGTAGTATTAGGAGGAGTTGTTGTAGGAGCAGTAGTTGTTGTAGGAGCAGTAGTTGACGTAGTATGCAGTAGTTGTTGTAGGAGCAGTAGTTGACGTAGTATCAACAGTAGTTGTTGTAGGAGCAGTAGTTGTCGTAGTATCAGCTGAGGTTGTTGTAGGAGCAGTAGTTGTTGTAGGAGCAGTAGTTGTTGTAGGAGCAGTAGTTGTTGTAGGAGCAATAGTTGACGTAGTATCAGCAGTAGTTGACATAGTATCAGCTGTAGTTGTTGTAGGAGCAGTAGTTGTTGTAGGAGCAGTAGTTGTCGTAGTATCAGCAGTAGTTGGTGTAGGAGCAGTAGTTGTTGTAGGAGCAGTAGTTGTTGTAGGAGCAGTAGTTGTTGTAGGAGCAGTAGTTGACGTAGTATCAGCAGTAGTTGACGTAGTATCAGCAGTAGTTGTTGTAGGAGCAGTAGTTGTCCTAGTATCAGCTGTAGTTGTTGTAGGAGCAGTAGTTGTTGTAGGAGCAGTAGTTGTTGTAGGAGCAGTAGTTGTTGTAGGAGCATTAGTTGACGTAGTATCAGCAGTTGTTGTCGTAGTATCAGCAGTAGTTGTTGTAGGAGCAGTAGTTGTCGTAGGAGCAGTAGTTGTCATAGGAGCAGTAGTTGTTGTAGGAGCAGTAGTTGTTGTAGGAGCAGTAGTTGTTGTAGGAGCAGTAGTTGACGTAGTATCAGCAGTTGTTGTCGTAGTATCAGCAGTAGTTGTTGTAGGAGCAGTAGTTGTCGTAGTATCAGCAGTAGTTGTCGTAGTATCAGCTGTAGTTTTTGTAGGAGCAGTAGTTGTCGTAGTATCAGCAGTAGTTGTTGTAGGAGCAGTAGTTGACGTAGTATCAGCAGTAGTTGTTGTAGGAGCAGGAGTTGACATAGTATCAGCTGTAGTTGTTGTCGCAACAGTAGTTGACGTAGTATCAGCAGTAGTTGTCGTAGTATCAGCTGTGGTTGTTGCAGGAGCAGTAGTTGTCGAAGTATCAGCAGTAGTTGTTGTAGGAGCAGCAGTTGACATAGTATCAGCAGGAGTTGTCGAAGCAGCAGTAGTTGACGTAGTATTAGGAGGAGTTGTTGTAGGAGCAGTAGTTGTTGTAGGAGCAGTAGTTGACGTAGTATGCAGTAGTTGTTGTAGGAGCAGTAGTTGACGTAGTATCAACAGTAGTTGTTGTAGGAGCAGTAGTTGTCGTAGTATCAGCTGAGGTTGTTGTAGGAGCAGTAGTTGTTGTAGGAGCAGTAGTTGTTGTAGGAGCAGTAGTTGACGTAGTATCAGCAGTTGTTGTCGTAGTATCAGCAGTAGTTGGTGTAGGAGCAGTAGTTGTTGTAGGAGCAGTAGTTGTTGTAGGAGCAGTAGTTGTTGTAGGAGCAGTAGTTGACGTAGTATCAGCAGTAGTTGACGTAGTATCAGCAGTAGTTGTTGTAGGAGCAGTAGTTGTTGTAGGAGCAGTAGTTGTTGTAGGAGCAGTAGTTGTTGTAGGAGCAGTAGTTGACGTAGTATCAGCAGTAGTTGACATAGTATCAGCAGTAGTTGACATAGTATCAGCTGTAGTTGTTGTAGGAGCAGTAGTTGTTGTAGGAGCAGTAGTTGACGTAGTATCAGCAGTTGTTGTCGTAGTATCAGCAGTAGTTGGTGTAGGAGCAGTAGTTGTTGTAGGAGCAGTAGTTGTTGTAGGAGCAGTAGTTGTTGTAGGAGCAGTAGTTGACGTAGTATCAGCAGTAGTTGACGTAGTATCAGCAGTAGTTGTTGTAGGACCAGTAGTTGTTGTAGGAGCAGTAGTTGTTGTAGGAGCAGTAGTTGTTGTATGAGCAGTAGTTGACGTAGTATGCAGTAGTTGTTGTAGGAGCAGTAGTTGACGTAGTATCAACAGTAGTTGTTTTAGGAGCAGTAGTTGTCGTAGTATCAGCTGTAGTTGTTGTAGGAGCAGTAGTTGTTGTAGGAGCAGTAGTTGTTGTAGGGGCAGTAGTTGTTGTAGGAGCAGTAGTTGACGTAGTATCAGCAGTTGTTGTCGTAGTATCAGCAGTAGTTGTTGTAGGAGCAGTAGTTGTCGTAGGAGCAGTAGTTGTCGTAGGAGCAGTAGTTGTCGTAGGAGCAGTAGTTGTTGTAGGAGCAGTAGTTGTTGTAGGAGCAGTAGTTGACGTAGTATCAGCAGTTGTTGTCGTAGTATCAGCAGTAGTTGTTGTAGGAGCAGTAGTTGTTGTAGTATCAGCAGTAGTTGTCGTAGTATCAGCTGTAGTTTTTGTAGGAGCAGTAGTTGTCGTAGTATCAGCAGTAGTTGTTGTAGGAGCAGTAGTTGACGTAGTATCAGCAGTAGTTGTTGTAGGAGCAGGAGTTGACATAGTATCAGCTGTAGTTGTTGTCGCAGCAGTAGTTGACGTAGTATCATCAGTAGTTGTCGTAGTATCAGCTGTAGTTGTTGCAGGAGCAGTAGTTGTCGAAGTATCAGCAGTAGTTGTTGTAGGAGCAGCAGTTGACATAGTATCAGCAGGAGTTGTCGAAGCAGCAGTAGTTGTTGTAGTATCAGCTGTAGTTGTTGTAGTATCAGCTGTAGTTGTTGTAGTATCAGCTGTAGTTGTTGTAGTATCAGCTGTAGTTGTTGTAGTATCAGCTGTAGTTGTTGTAGGAGCAGTAGTTGTTGTAGGAGCAGTAGTTGTTGTAGGAGCAGTAGTTGATGTAGTATCAGCTGTAGTTGTTGTAAGAGCAGTAGTTGTTGTAGGAGCAGTAGTTGTTGTAGGAGCAGTAGTTGTTGTAGGAGCAGTAGTTGACGTAGTATGCAGTAGTTGTTGTAGGAGCAGTAGTTGACGTAGTATCAACAGTAGTTGTTGTAGGAGCAGTAGTTGTCGTAGTATCAGCTGTAGTTGTTGTAGGAGCAGTAGTTGTTGTAGGAGCAGTAGTTGTTGTAGGAGCAGTAGTTGTTGTAGGAGCAGTAGTTGACGTAGTATCAGCAGTAGTTGACATAGTATCAGCTGTAGTTGTTGTAGGAGCAGTAGTTGTTGTAGGAGCAGTAGTTGACATAGTATCATCAGTAGTTGTTGTAGGAGCAGTAGTTGACATAGTATCAGCAGGAGTTGTCGTAGGAGCACTAGTTGACGTAGTATTTGGAGGAGTTGTTGTAGGCGCAGTAGTTGTCGTAGGAGCAGGAGTTGACATAGCATCAGCAGTAGTTGTTGTAGGAGCAGTAGTTGACGTAGTATCAGCAGTAGTTGTTTTAGGAGCAGGAGTTGACGTAGTATCAGCTGTAGTTGTTGTAGGAGCAGTAGTTGTTGTAGGAGCAGGAGTTGACGTAGTATCAGCAGTTGTTGTCGTAGTATCAGCAGTAGTTGTTGTAGGAGCAGTAGTTGACGTAGTATAAGCAGTAGTTGTCGTAGTATCAGCTGTAGTTGTTGTAGGAGCAGTAGTTGTTGTAGGAGCAGTAGATGTTGTAGGAGCAGGAGTTGATGTAGTATCAGCAGTTGTTGTCATAGTATCAGCAGTAGTTGTTGTAGGAGCAGTAGTTGTCGTAGTATCAGCTGTAGTTGTTGTAGGAGCAGTAGTTGACGTTGTATCAGCAGTAGTTGTCGTAGGAGCAGTAGTTGACGTAGTATCAGCAGTAGTTGCCGTAGGAGCAGTAGTTGACGTAGTATTAGGAAGAGTTGTTGTAGGAGCAGTAGTTGACGTAGTATCAGCAGTAGTTGTTTTAGGAGCAGGAGGTGACATAGTATCAGCTGTAGTTGTTGTAGGAGCAGTAGTTGGTGTAGGAGCAGTAGTTGACGTAGTATCAGCAGTTGTTGTCGTAGTATCAGCAGCAGTTGGTGTAGGAGCAGTAGTTGTTGTAGGAGCAGTAGTTGTTGTAGGAGCAGTAGTTGTTGTAGGAGCAGTAGTTGACGTAGTATCAGCAGTAGTTGACGTAGTATCAGCAGTAGTTGTTGTAGGAGCAGTAGTTGTTGTAGGAGCAGTAGTTGTTGTAGGAGCAGTAGTTGACGTAGTATGCAGTAGTTGTTGTAGGAGCAGTAGTTGACGTTGTATCAACAGTAGTTGTTGTAGGAGCAGTAGTTGTCGTAGTATCAGCTGTAGTTGTTGTAGGAGCAGTAGTTGTTGTAGGAGCAGTAGTTGTTGTAGGAGCAGTAGTTGACGTAGTATCAGCAGTTGTTGTCGTAGTATCAGCAGTAGTTGTCGTAGTATCAGCTGTAGTTTTTGTAGGAGCAGTAGTTGTCGTAGTATCAGCAGTAGTTGTTGTAGGAGCAGTAGTTGACGTAGTATCAGCAGTAGTTGTTGTAGGAGCAGGAGTTGACATAGTATCAGCTGTA
Organism: Oncorhynchus masou masou; assembly: GCF_036934945.1. NCBI lineage: Eukaryota > Metazoa > Chordata > Actinopteri > Salmoniformes > Salmonidae > Oncorhynchus > Oncorhynchus masou. Next base: position 15,727,097 of record NC_088234.1, on the reverse strand, counting down.
GTTGTTGTCGCAGCAGTAGTTGACGTAGTATCAGCAGTAGTTGTCGTAGTATCAGCTGTAGTTGTTGCAGGAGCAGTAGTTGTCGAAGTATCAGCAGTAGTTGTTGTAGGAGCAGCAGTTGACATAGTATCAGCAGGAGTTGTCGAAGCAGCAGTAGTTGACATAGTATTAGGAGGAGTTGGTGTAGGAGCAGTAGTTGTTGTAGGAGCAGTAGTTGTTGTAGGAGCAGTAGTTGTTGTAGGAGCAGTAGTTGACGTAGTATCAGCAGTAGTTGACGTAGTATCAGCAGTAGTTGTTGTAGGAGCAGTAGTTGTTGTAGGAGCAGTAGTTGTTGTAGGAGCAGTAGTTGACGTAGTATGCAGTAGTTGTTGTAGGAGCAGTAGTTGACGTTGTATCAACAGTAGTTGTTGTAGGAGCAGTAGTTGTCGTAGTATCAGCTGTAGTTGTTGTAGGAGCAGTAGTTGTTGTAGGAGCAGTAGTTGTTGTAGGAGCAGTAGTTGACTTAGTATCAGCAGTTGTTGTCGTAGTATCAGCAGTAGTTGTCGTAGTATCAGCTGTAGTTTTTGTAGGAGCAGTAGTTGTCGTAGTATCAGCAGTAGTTGTTGTAGGAGCAGTAGTTGACGTAGTATCAGCAGTAGTTGTTGTAGGAGCAGGAGTTGACATAGTATCAGCTGTAGTTGTTGTCGCAGCAGTAGTTGACGTAGTATCAGCAGTAGTTGTCGTAGTATCAGCTGTAGTTGTTGCAGGAGCAGTAGTTGTCGAAGTATCAGCAGTAGTTGTTGTAGGAGCAGCAGTTGACATAGTATCAGCAGGAGTTGTCGAAGCAGCAGTAGTTGACGTAGTATTAGGAGGAGTTGTTGTAGGAGCAGTAGTTGTCGTAGGAGCAGGAGTTGACATAGCATCAGCAGTAGTTGTTGTAGGAGCAGGAGTTGACGTAGTATCAGCAGTAGTTGTTTTAGGAGCAGGAGTTGACGTAGTATCAGCAGTAGTTGTTTTAGGAGCAGGAGTTGACGTAGTATCAGCTGTAGTTGTTGTAGGAGCAGTAGTTGTTGTAGGAGCAGTAGTTGTTGTAAGAGCAGGAGTTGACGTTGTATCAGCAGTTGTTGTCGTAGTATCAGCAGTAGTTGTCGTAGGAGCAGTAGTTGTCGTAGGAGCAGTAGTTGTTTTAGGAGCAGTAGTTGTTGTAGTATCAGCTGTAGTTGTTGTAGTATCAGCTGTAGTTGTTGTAGTATCAGCTGTAGTTGTTGTAGTATCAGCTGTAGTTGTTGTAGGAGCAGTAGTTGTTGTAGGAGCAGTAGTTGTTGTAGGAGCAGTAGTTGATGTAGTATCAGCTGTAGTTGTTGTAGGAGCAGTAGTTGTTGTAGGAGCAGTAGTTGTTGTAGGAGCAGTAGTTGTTGTAGGAGCAGTAGTTGTTGTAGGAGCAGTAGTTGACGTAGTATGCAGTAGTTGTTGTAGGAGCAGTAGTTGACGTAGTATCAACAGTAGTTGTTGTAGGAGCAGTAGTTGTCGTAGTATCAGCTGTAGTTGTTGTAGGAGCAGTAGTTGTTGTAGGAGCAGTAGTTGTTGTAGGAGCAGTAGTTGTTGTAGGAGCAGTAGTTGACGTAGTATCAGCAGTAGTTGACATAGTATCAGCAGTAGTTGTTGTAGGAGCAGTAGTTGTTGTAGGAGCAGTAGTTGACATAGTATCAGCAGTTGTTGTCGTAGTATCAGCAGTAGTTGGTGTAGGAGCAGTAGTTGTTGTAGGAGCAGTAGTTGTTGTAGGAGCAGTAGTTGTTGTAGGAGCAGTAGTTGACGTAGTATCAGCAGTAGTTGACGTTGTATCAGCACTAGTTGTTGTAGGAGCAGTAGTTGTTGTAGGAGCAGTAGTTGTTGTAGGAGCAGTAGTTGACGTAGTATGCAGTAGTTGTTGTAGGAGCAGTAGTTGACGTAGTATCAACAGTAGTTGTTGTAGGAGCAGTAGTTGTCGTAGTATCAGCTGTAGTTGTTGTAGGAGCAGTAGTTGTTGTAGGAGCAGTAGTTGTTGTAGGAGCAGTAGTTGTTGTAGGAGCAGTAGTTGACGTAGTATCAGCAGTTGTTGTCGTAGTATCAGCAGTAGTTGTTGTAGGAGCAGTAGTTGTCGTAGGAGCAGTAGTTGTCATAGGAGCAGTAGTTGTTGTAGGAGCAGTAGTTGTTGTAGGAGCAGTAGTTGTTGTAGGAGCAGTAGTTGACGTAGTATCAGCAGTTGTTGTCGTAGTATCAGCAGTAGTTGTTGTAGGAGCAGTAGTTGTCGTAGTATCAGCAGTAGTTGTCGTAGTATCAGCTGTAGTTTTTGTAGGAGCAGTAGTTGTCGTAGTATCAGCAGTAGTTGTTGTAGGAGCAGTAGTTGACGTAGTATCAGCAGTAGTTGTTGTAGGAGCAGGAGTTGACATAGTATCAGCTGTAGTTGTTGTCGCAACAGTAGTTGACGTAGTATCAGCAGTAGTTGTCGTAGTATCAGCTGTGGTTGTTGCAGGAGCAGTAGTTGTCGAAGTATCAGCAGTAGTTGTTGTAGGAGCAGCAGTTGACATAGTATCAGCAGGAGTTGTCGAAGCAGCAGTAGTTGACGTAGTATTAGGAGGAGTTGTTGTAGGAGCAGTAGTTGTTGTAGGAGCAGTAGTTGACGTAGTATGCAGTAGTTGTTGTAGGAGCAGTATTTGACGTAGTATCAACAGTAGTTGTTGTAGGAGCAGTAGTTGTCGTAGTATCAGCTGAGGTTGTTGTAGGAGCAGTAGTTGTTGTAGGAGCAGTAGTTGTTGTAGGAGCAGTAGTTGTTGTAGGAGCAATAGTTGACGTAGTATCAGCAGTAGTTGACATAGTATCAGCTGTAGTTGTTGTAGGAGCAGTAGTTGTTGTAGGAGCAGTAGTTGACGTAGTATCAGCAGTTGTTGTCGTAGTATCAGCAGTAGTTGGTGTAGGAGCAGTAGTTGTTGTAGGAGCAGTAGTTGTTGTAGGAGCAGTAGTTGTTGTAGGAGCAGTAGTTGACGTAGTATCAGCAGTAGTTGACGTAGTATCAGCAGTAGTTGTTGTAGGAGCAGTAGTTGTTGTAGGAGCAGTAGTTGTTGTAGGAGCAGTAGTTGTTGTAGGAGCAGTAGTTGACATAGTATCAGCAGTAGTTGACATAGTATCAGCAGTAGTTGACATAGAATCAGCTGTAGTTGTTGTAGGAGCAGTAGTTGTTGTAGGAGCAGTAGTTGACGTAGTATCAGCAGTTGTTGTCGTAGTATCAGCAGTAGTTGGTGTAGGAGCAGTAGTTGTTGTAGGAGCAGTAGTTGTTGTAGGAGCAGTAGTTGTTGTAGGAGCAGTAGTTGACGTAGTATCAGCAGTAGTTGACGTAGTATCAGCAGTAGTTGTTGTAGGACCAGTAGTTGTTGTAGGAGCAGTAGTTGTTGTAGGAGCAGTAGTTGTTGTAGGAGCAGTAGTTGACGTAGTATGCAGTAGTTGTTGTAGGAGCAGTAGTTGACGTAGTATCAACAGTAGGTGTTTTAGGAGCAGTAGTTGTCGTAGTATCAGCTGTAGTTGTTGTAGGAGCAGTAGTTGTTGTAGGAGCAGTAGTTGTTGTAGGGGCAGTAGTTGTTGTAGGAGCAGTAGTTGACGTAGTATCAGCAGTTGTTGTCGTAGTATCAGCAGTAGTTGTTGTAGGAGCAGTAGTTGTCGTAGGAGCAGTAGTTGTCGTAGGAGCAGTAGTTGTTGTAGGAGCAGTAGTTGTTGTAGGAGCAGTAGTTGACGTAGTATCAGCAGTTGTTGTCGTAGTATCAGCAGTAGTTGTTGTAGGAGCAGTAGTTGTTGTAGTATCAGCAGTAGTTGTCGTAGTATCAGCTGTAGTTTTTGTAGGAGCAGTAGTTGTCGTAGTATCAGCAGTAGTTGTTGTAGGAGCAGTAGTTGACGTAGTATCAGCAGTAGTTGTTGTAGGAGCAGGAGTTGACATAGTATCAGCTGTAGTTGTTGTCGCAGCAGTAGTTGACGTAGTATCATCAGTAGTTGTCGTAGTATCAGCTGTAGTTGTTGCAGGAGCAGTAGTTGTCGAAGTATCAGCAGTAGTTGTTGTAGGAGCAGCAGTTGACATAGTATCAGCAGGAGTTGTCGAAGCAGCAGTAGTTGTTGTAGTATCAGCTGTAGTTGTTGTAGTATCAGCTGTAGTTGTTGTAGTATCAGCTGTAGTTGTTGTAGTATCAGCTGTAGTTGTTGTAGTATCAGCTGTAGTTGTTGTAGGAGCAGTAGTTGTTGTAGGAGCAGTAGTTGTTGTAGGAGCAGTAGTTGATGTAGTATCAGCTGTAGTTGTTGTAGGAGCATTAGTTGTTGTAGGAGCAGTAGTTGTTGTAGGAGCAGTAGTTGTTGTAGGAGCAGTAGTTGTTGTAGGAGCAGTAGTTGACGTAGTGTGCAGTAGTTGTTGTAGGAGCAGTAGTTGACGTAGTATCAACAGTAGTTGTTGTAGGAGCAGTAGTTGTCGTAGTATCAGCTGTAGTTGTTGTAGGAGCAGTAGTTGTTGTAGGAGCAGTAGTTGTTGTCGGAGCAGTAGTTGTTGTAGGAGCAGTAGTTGACGTAGTATCAGCAGTAGTTGACATAGTATCAGCTGTAGTTGTTGTAGGAGCAGTAGTTGTTGTAGGAGCAGTAGTTGACATAGTATCAGCAGTAGTTGTTGTAGGAGCAGTAGTTGACATAGTATCAGCAGGAGTTGTCGTAGGAGCACTAGTTGACGTAGTATTAGGAGGAGTTGTTGTAGGCGCAGTAGTTGTCGTAGGAGCAGGAGTTGACATAGCATCAGCAGTAGTTGTTGTAGGAGCAGTAGTTGACGTAGTATCAGCAGTAGTTGTTTTAGGAGCAGGAGTTGACGTAGTATCAGCTGTAGTTGTTGTAGGAGCAGTAGTTGTTGTAGGAGCAGGAGTTGACGTAGTATCAGCAGTTGTTGTCGTAGTATCAGCAGTAGTTGTTGTAGGAGCAGTAGTTGACGTAGTATAAGCAGTAGTTGTCGTAGTATCAGCTGTAGTTGTTGTAGGAGCAGTAGTTGTTGTAGGAGCAGTAGATGTTGTAGGAGCAGCAGTTGATGTAGTATCAGCAGTTGTTGTCATAGTATCAGCAGTAGTTGTTGTAGGAGCAGTAGTTGTCGTAGTATCAGCTGTAGTTGTTGTAGGAGCAGTAGTTGACGTTGTATCAGCAGTAGTTGTCGTAGGAGCAGTAGTTGACGTAGTATCAGCAGTAGTTGCCGTAGGAGCAGTAGTTGACGTAGTATTAGGAAGAGTTGTTGTAGGAGCAGTAGTTGTCGTAGGAGCAGGAGTTGACATAGCATCAGCAGTAGTTGTTGTAGGAGCAGGAGTTGACGTAGTATCAGCAGTAGTTGTTGTAGGAGCAGTAGTTGACGTAGTATCAGCAGTAGTTGTTTTAGGAGCAGGAGTTGACATAGTATCAGCTGTAGTTGTTGTAGGAGCAGTAGTTGGTGTAGGAGCAGTAGTTGACGTAGTATCAGCAGTTGTTGTCGTAGTATCAGCAGCAGTTGGTGTAGGAGCAGTAGTTGTTGTAGGAGCAGTAGTTGTTGTAGGAGCAGTAGTTGTTGTAGGAGCAGTAGTTGACGTAGTATGCAGTAGTTGTTGTAGGAGCAGTAGTTGACGTTGTATCAACAGTAGTTGTTGTAGGAGCAGTAGTTGTCGTAGTATCAGCTGTAGTTGTTGTAGGAGCAGTAGTTGTTGTAGGAGCAGTAGTTGTTGTAGGAGCAGTAGTTGACGTAGTATCAGCAGTTGTTGTCGTAGTATCAGCAGTAGTTGTTGTAGTATCAGCAGTAGTTGTCGTAGTATCAGCAGTAGTTGTCGTAGTATCAGCTGTAGTTTTTGTAGGAGCAGTAGTTGTCGTAGTATCAGCAGTAGTTGTTGTAGGAGCAGTAGTTGACGTAGTATCAGCAGTAGTTGTTGTATGAGCAGTAGTTGACATAGTATCAGCTGTAGTTGTTGTCGCAGCAGTAGTTGACGTAGTATCAGCAGTAGTTGTCGTAGTATCAGCTGTAGTTGTTGCAGGAGCAGTAGTTGTCGAAGTATCAGCAGTAGTTGTTGTAGGAGCAGCAGTTGACATAGTATCAGCAGGAGTTGTCGAAGCAGCAGTAGTTGACGTAGTATTAGGAGGAGTTGTTGTAGGAGCAGTAGTTGTCGTAGGAGCAGGAGTTGACATAGCATCAGCAGTAGTTGTTGTAGGAGCAGGAGTTGACGTAGTATCAGCAGTAGTTGTTTTAGGAGCAGGAGTTGACGTAGTATCAGCAGTAGTTGTTTTAGGAGCAGGAGTTGACGTAGTATCAGCTGTAGTTGTTGTAGGAGCAGTAGTTGTTGTAGGAGCAGTAGTTGTTGTAGGAGCAGGAGTTGACGTTGTATCAGCAGTTGTTGTCGTAGTATCATCAGTAGTTGTCGTAGGAGCAGTAGTTGTCGTAGGAGCAGTAGTTGTTTTAGGAGCAGTAGTTGTTGTAGTATCAGCTGTAGTTGTTGTAGTATCAGCTGTAGTTGTTGTAGTATCAGCTGTAGTTGTTGTAGTATCAGCTGTAGTTGTTGTAGTATCAGCTGTAGTTGTTGTAGGAGCAGTAGTTGTTGTAGGAGCAGTAGTTGTTGTAGGAGCAGTAGTTGTTGTAGGAGCAGTAGTTGACGTAGTATGCAGTAGTTGTTGTAGGAGCAGTAGTTGACGTAGTATCAACAGTAGTTGTTGTAGGAGCAGTAGTTGTCGTAGTATCAGCTGTAGTTTTTGTAGGAGCAGTAGTTGTTGTATGAGCAGTAGTTGTTGTAGGAGCAGTAGTTGTTGTAGGAGCAGTAGTTGACGTAGTATCAGCAGTAGTTGACATAGTATCAGCTGTAGTTGTTGTAGGAGCAGTAGTTGTTGTAGGAGCAGTAGTTGACATAGTATCAGCAGTTGTTGTCGTAGTATCAGCAGTAGTTGGTGTAGGAGCAGTAGTTGTTGTAGGAGCAGTAGTTGTTGTAGGAGCAGTAGTTGTTGTAGGAGCAGTAGTTGACGTAGTATCAGCAGTAGTTGACGTTGTATCAGCACTAGTTGTTGTAGGAGCAGTAGTTGTTGTAGGAGCAGTAGTTGTTGTAGGAGCAGTAGTTGACGTAGTATGCAGTAGTTGTTGTAGGAGCAGTAGTTGACGTAGTATCAACAGTAGTTGTTGTAGGAGCAGTAGTTGTCGTAGTATCAGCTGTAGTTGTTGTAGGAGCAGTAGTTGTTGTAGGAGCAGTAGTTGTTTTAGGAGCAGTAGTTGTTGTAGGAGCAGTAGTTGTTGTAGGAGCAGTAGTTGACGTAGTATCAGCAGTTGTTGTCGTAGTATCAGCAGTAGTTGTTGTAGGAGCAGTAGTTGTCGTAGGAGCAGTAGTTGTCATAGGAGCAGTAGTTGTTGTAGGAGCAGTAGTTGTTGTAGGAGCAGTAGTTGTTGTAGGAGCAGTAGTTGACGTAGTATCAGCAGTTGTTGTCGTAGTATCAGCAGTAGTTGTTGTAGGAGCAGTAGTTGTCGTAGTATCAGCAGTAGTTGTCGTAGTATCAGCTGTAGTTTTTGTAGGAGCAGTAGTTGTCGTAGTATCAGCAGTAGTTGTTGTAGGAGCAGTAGTTGACGTAGTATCAGCAGTAGTTGTTGTAGGAGCAGGAGTTGACATAGTATCAGCTGTAGTTGTTGTCGCAACAGTAGTTGACGTAGTATCAGCAGTAGTTGTCGTAGTATCAGCTGTGGTTGTTGCAGGAGCATTAGTTGTCGAAGTATCAGCAGTAGTTGTTGTAGGAGCAGCAGTTGACATAGTATCAGCAGGAGTTGTAGAAGCAGCAGTAGTTGACGTAGTATTAGGAGGAGTTGTTGTAGGAGCAGTAGTTGTTGTAGGAGCAGTAGTTGACGTAGTATGCAGTAGTTGTTGTAGGAGCAGTAGTTGACGTAGTATCAACAGTAGTTGTTGTAGGAGCAGTAGTTGTCGTAGTATCAGCTGTAGTTGTTGTAGGAGCAGTAGTTGTTGTAGGAGCAGTAGTTGTTGTAGGAGCAGTAGTTGTTGTAGGAGCAATAGTTGACGTAGTATCAGCAGTAGTTGACATAGTATCAGCTGTAGTTGTTGTAGGAGCAGTAGTTGTTGTAGGAGCAGTAGTTGTAGTATCAGCAGTTGTTGTCGTAGTATCAGCAGTAGTTGGTGTAGGAGCAGTAGTTGTTGTAGGAGCAGTAGTTGTTGTAGGAGCAGTAGTTGTTGTAGGAGCAGTAGTTGACGTAGTATCAGCAGTAGTTGATGTAGTATCAGCAGTAGTTGTTGTAGGAGCAGTAGTTGTTGTAGGAGCAGTAGTTGTTGTAGGAGCAGTAGTTGTTGTAGGAGCAGTAGTTGACGTAGTATCAGCAGTAGTTGACATAGTATCAGCAGTAGTTGACATAGTATCAGCTGTAGTTGTTGTAGGAGCAGTAGTTGTTGTAGGAGCAGTAGTTGACGTAGTATCAGCAGTTGTTGTCGTAGTATCAGCAGTAGTTGGTGTAGGAGCAGTAGTTGTTGTAGGAGCAGTAGTTGTTGTAGGAGCAGTAGTTGTTGTAGGAGCAGTAGTTGACGTAGTATCAGCAGTAGTTGACGTAGTATCAGCAGTAGTTGTTGTAGGACCAGTAGTTGTTGTAGGAGCAGTAGTTGTTGTAGGAGCAGTAGTTGTTGTATGAGCAGTAGTTGACGTAGTATGCAGTAGTTGACGTAGGAGCAGTAGTTGACGTAGTATCAACAGTAGTTGTTTTAGGAGCAGTAGTTGTCGTAGTATCAGCTGTAGTTGTTGTAGGAGCAGTAGTTGTTGTAGGAGCAGTAGTTGTTGTAGGAGCAGTAGTTGTTGTAGGAGCAGTAGTTGACGTAGTATCAGCAGTTGTTGTCGTAGTATCAGCAGTAGTTGTTGTAGGAGCAGTAGTTGTCGTAGGAGCAGTAGTTGTCGTAGGAGCAGTAGTTGTTGTAGGAGCAGTAGTTGTTGTAGGAGCAGTAGTTGTTGTAGGAGCAGTAGTTGACGTAGTATCAGCAGTTGTTGTCGTAGTATCAGCAGTTGTTGTCGTAGTATCAGCAGTAGTTGTTGTAGGAGCAGTAGTTGTCGTAGTATCAGCAGTAGTTGTCGTAGTATCAGCTGTAGTTTTTGTAGGAGCAGTAGTTGTCGTAGTATCAGCAGTAGTTGTTGTAGGAGCAGTAGTTGACGTAGTATCAGCAGTAGTTGTTGTAGGAGCAGGAGTTGACATAGTATCAGCTGTAGTTGTTGTCGCAGCAGTAGTTGACGTAGTATCATCAGTAGTTGTCGTAGTATCAGCTGTAGTTGTTGCAGGAGCAGTAGTTGTCGAAGTATCAGCAGTAGTTGTTGTAGGAGCAGTAGTTGTCGTAGTATCAGCTGTAGTTGTTGTAGGAGCAGTAGTTGTTGTAGGAGCAGTAGTTGTTGTAGGAGCAGTAGTTGTTGTAGGAGCAGTAGTTGTTGTAGGAGCAGTAGTTGACGTAGTATCAGCAGTAGTTGACATAGTATCAGCTGTAGTTGTTGTAGGAGCAGTAGTTGACGTAGTATGCAGTAGTTGTTGTAGGAGCAGTAGTTGACGTAGTATCAACAGTAGTTGTTGTAGGAGCAGTAGTTGTCGTAGTATCAGCTGTAGTTGTTGTAGGAGCAGTAGTTGTTGTAGGAGCAGTAGTTGTTGTAGGAGCAGTAGTTGTTGTAGGAGCAGTAGTTGTTGTAGGAGCAGTAGTTGACGTAGTATCAGCAGTAGTTGACATAGTATCAGCTGTAGTTGTTGTAGGAGCAGTAGTTGTTGTAGGAGCAGTAGTTGACGTAGTATCAGCAGTTGTTGTCGTAGTATCAGCAGTAGTTGGTGTAGGAGTAGTAGTTGTTGTAGGAGCAGTAGTTGTTGTAGGAGCAGTAGTTGTTGTAGGAGCAGTAGTTGTTGTAGGAGCAGTAGTTGACGTAGTATCAGCAGTAGTTGTTGTAGGAGCAGTAGTTGTTGTAGGAGCAGTAGTTGTTGTAGGAGCAGTAGTTGACGTAGTATCAGCAGTAGTTGACGTAGTATCAGCAGTAGTTGTTGTAGGACCAGTAGTTGTTGTAGGAGCAGTAGTTGTTGTAGGAGCAGTAGTTGTTGTATGAGCAGTAGTTGACGTAGTATGCAGTAGTTGTTGTAGGAGCAGTAGTTGACGTAGTATCAACAGTAGTTGTTTTAGGAGCAGTAGTTGTCGTAGTATCAGCTGTAGTTGTTGTAGGAGCAGTAGTTGTTGTAGGAGCAGTAGTTGTTGTAGGGGCAGTAGTTGTTGTAGGAGCAGTAGTTGACGTAGTATCAGCAGTTGTTGTCGTAGTATCAGCAGTAGTTGTTGTAGGAGCAGTAGTTGTCGTAGGAGCAGTAGTTGTCGTAGGAGCAGTAGTTGTTGTAGGAGCAGTAGTTGTTGTAGGAGCAGTAGTTGACGTAGTATCAGCAGTTGTTGTCGTAGTATCAGCAGTAGTTGTTGTAGGAGCAGTAGTTGTTGTAGTATCAGCAGTAGTTGTCGTAGTATCAGCTGTAGTTGTTGTAGGAGCAGGAGTTGACATAGTATCAGCTGTAGTTGTTGTCGCAGCAGTAGTTGTCGTAGTATCAGCTGTAGTTGTTGCAGGAGCAGTAGTTGTCGAAGTATCAGCAGTAGTTGTTGTAGGAGCAGCAGTTGACATAGTATCAGCAGGAGTTGTCGAAGCAGCAGTAGTTGTTGTAGTATCAGCTGTAGTTGTTGTAGTATCAGCTGTAGTTGTTGTAGTATCAGCTGTAGTTGTTGTAGTATCAGCTGTAGTTGTTGTAGTATCAGCTGTAGTTGTTGTAGTATCAGCTGTAGTTGTTGTAGTATCAGCTGTAGTTGTTGTAGGAGCAGTAGTTGTTGTAGGAGCAGTAGTTGTTGTAGGAGCAGTAGTTGATGTAGTATCAGCTGTAGTTGTTGTAGGAGCAGTAGTTGTTGTAGGAGCAGTAGTTGTTGTAGGAGCAGTAGTTGTTGTAGGAGCAGTAGTTGACGTAGTATGCAGTAGTTGTTGTAGGAGCAGTAGTTGACGTAGTATCAACAGTAGTTGTTGTAGGAGCAGTAGTTGTCGTAGTATCAGCTGTAGTTGTTGTAGGAGCAGTAGTTGTTGTAGGAGCAGTAGTTGTTGTCGGAGCAGTAGTTGTTGTAGGAGCAGTAGTTGACGTAGTATCAGCAGTAGTTGACATAGTATCAGCTGTAGTTGTTGTAGGAGCAGTAGTTGTTGTAGGAGCAGTAGTTGACATAGTATCAGCAGTAGTTGTTGTAGGAGCAGTAGTTGACATAGTATCAGCAGTAGTTGTTGTAGGAGCAGTAGTTGACGTAGTATCAGCAGTAGTTGTCGTAGGAGCAGGAGTTGACATAGCATCAGCAGTAGTTGTTGTAGGAGCAGTAGTTGACGTAGTATCAGCAGTAGTTGTTTTAGGAGCAGGAGTTGACGTAGTATAAGCAGTAGTTGTTGTAGGAGCAGTAGTTGTTGTAGGAGCAGGAGTTGACGTAGTATCAGCAGTAGTTGACGTAGTATCAGCAGTAGTTGTTTTAGGAGCAGGAGTTGACGTAGTATAAGCAGTAGTTGTCGTAGTATCAGCTGTAGTTGTTGTAGGAGCAGTAGTTGTTGTAGGAGCAGTAGATGTTGTAGGAGCAGGAGTTGATGTAGTATCAGCAGTTGTTGTCATAGTATCAGCAGTAGTTGTTGTAGGAGCAGTAGTTGTCGTAGTATCAGCTGTAGTTGTGGTAGGAGCAGTAGTTGACGTAGTATCAGCAGTAGTTGTCGTAGGAGCAGTAGTTGACGTAGTATCAGCAGTAGTTGTCGTAGGAGCAGTAGTTGACATAGTATTAGGAAGAGTTGTTGTAGGAGCAGTAGTTGTCGTAGGAGCAGGAGTTGACATAGCATCAGCAGTAGTTGTTGTAGGAGCAGGAGTTGACGTAGTATCAGCAGTAGTTGTTGTGGGAGCAGTAGTTGACGTAGTATCAGCAGTAGTTGTTTTAGGAGCAGGAGTTGACATAGTATCAGCTGTAGTTGTTGTAGGAGCAGTAGTTGTTGTAGGAGCAGTAGTTGACGTAGTATCAGCAGTTGTTGTCGTAGTATCAGCAGCAGTTGGTGTAGGAGCAGTAGTTGTTGTAGGAGCAGTAGTTGTTGTAGGAGCAGTAGTTGTTGTAGGAGCAGTAGTTGGCGTAGTATGCAGTAGTTGTTGTAGGAGCAGTAGTTGACGTTGTATCAACAGTAGTTGTTGTAGGAGCAGTAGTTGTCGTAGTATCAGCTGTAGTTGTTGTAGGAGCAGTAGTTGTTGTAGGAGCAGTAGTTGTTGTAGGAGCAGTAGTTGACGTAGTATCAGCAGTTGTTGTCGTAGTATCAGCAGTAGTTGTTGTAGGAGCAGTAGTTGTCGTAGTATCAGCAGTAGTTGTCGTAGTATCAGCTGTAGTTTTTGTAGGAGCAGTAGTTGTCGTAGTATCAGCAGTAGTTGTTGTAGGAGCAGTAGTTGACGTAGTATCAGCAGTAGTTGTTGTATGAGCAGTAGTTGACATAGTATCAGCTGTAGTTGTTGTCGCAGCAGTAGTTGACGTAGTATCAGCAGTAGTTGTCGTAGTATCAGCTGTAGTTGTTGCAGGAGCAGTAGTTGTCGAAGTATCAGCAGTAGTTGTTGTAGGAGCAGCAGTTGACATAGTATCAGCAGGAGTTGTCGAAGCAGCAGTAGTTGACGTAGTATTAGGAGGAGTTGTTGTAGGAGCAGTAGTTGTCGTAGGAGCAGGAGTTGACATAGCATCAGCAGTAGTTGTTGTAGGAGCAGGAGTTGACGTAGTATCAGCAGTAGTTGTTTTAGGAGCAGGAGTTGACGTAGTATCAGCAGTAGTTGTTGTAGGAGCAGTAGTTGTTGTAGGAGCAGTAGTTGTTGTAGGAGCAGTAGTTGACGTAGTATGCAGTAGTTGTTGTAGGAGCAGTAGTTGACGTTGTATCAACAGTAGTTGTTGTAGGAGCAGTAGTTGTCGTAGTATCAGCTGTAGTTGTTGTAGGAGCAGTAGTTGTTGTAGGAGCAGTAGTTGTTGTAGGAGCAGTAGTTGACGTAGTATCAGCAGTTGTTGTCGTAGTATCAGCAGTAGTTGTTGTAGGAGCAGTAGTTGTCGTAGTATCAGCAGTAGTTGTCGTAGTATCAGCTGTAGTTTTTGTAGGAGCAGTAGTTGTCGTAGTATCAGCAGTAGTTGTTGTAGGAGCAGTAGTTGACGTAGTATCAGCAGTAGTTGTTGTATGAGCAGTAGTTGACATAGTATCAGCTGTAGTTGTTGTCGCAGCAGTAGTTGACGTAGTATCAGCAGTAGTTGTCGTAGTATCAGCTGTAGTTGTTGCAGGAGCAGTAGTTGTCGAAGTATCAGCAGTAGTTGTTGTAGGAGCAGCAGTTGACATAGTATCAGCAGGAGTTGTCGAAGCAGCAGTAGTTGACGTAGTATTAGGAGGAGTTGTTGTAGGAGCAGTAGTTGTCGTAGGAGCAGGAGTTGACATAGCATCAGCAGTAGTTGTTGTAGGAGCAGGAGTTGACGTAGTATCAGCAGTAGTTGTTTTAGGAGCAGGAGTTGACGTAGTATCAGCAGTAGTTGTTTTAGGAGCAGGAGTTGACGTAGTATCAGCTGTAGTTGTTGTAGGAGCAGTAGTTGTTGTAGGAGCAGTAGTTGTTGTAGGAGCAGGAGTTGACGTTGTATCAGCAGTTGTTGTCGTAGTATCATCAGTAGTTGTCGTAGGAGCAGTAGTTGTCGTAGGAGCAGTAGTTGTTTTAGGAGCAGTAGTTGTTGTAGTATCAGCTGTAGTTGTTGTAGTATCAGCTGTAGTTGTTGTAGTATCAGCTGTAGTTGTTGTAGTATCAGCTGTAGTTGTTGTAGTATCAGCTGTAGTTGTTGTAGGAGCACTAGTTGTTGTAGGAGCAGTAGTTGTTGTAGGAGCAGTAGTTGTTGTAGGAGCAGTAGTTGACGTAGTATCAACAGTAGTTGTTGTAGGAGCAGTAGTTGTCGTAGTATCAGCTGTAGTTTTTGTAGGAGCAGTAGTTGTTGTATGAGCAGTAGTTGTTGTAGGAGCAGTAGTTGTTGTAGGAGCAGTAGTTGACGTAGTATCAGCAGTAGTTGACATAGTATCAGCTGTAGTTGTTGTAGGAGCAGTAGTTGTTGTAGGAGCAGTAGTTGACATAGTATCAGCAGTTGTTGTCGTAGTATCAGCAGTAGTTGGTGTAGGAGCAGTAGTTGTTGTAGGAGCAGTAGTTGTTGTAGGAGCAGTAGTTGTTGTAGGAGCAGTAGTTGACGTAGTATCAGCAGTAGTTGACGTTGTATCAGCACTAGTTGTTGTAGGAGCAGTAGTTGTTGTAGGAGCAGTAGTTGTTGTAGGAGCAGTAGTTGACGTAGTATGCAGTAGTTATTGTAGGAGCAGTAGTTGACGTAGTATCAACAGTAGTTGTTGTAGGAGCAGTAGTTGTCGTAGTATCAGCTGTAGTTGTTGTAGGAGCAGTAGTTGTTGTAGGAGCAGTAGTTGTTTTAGGAGCAGTAGTTGTTGTAGGAGCAGTAGTTGACGTAGTATCAGCAGTTGTTGTCGTAGTATCAGCAGTAGTTGTTGTAGGAGCAGTAGTTGTCGTAGGAGCAGTAGTTGTCATAGGAGCAGTAGTTGTTGTAGGAGCAGTAGTTGTTGTAGGAGCAGTAGTTGTTGTAGGAGCAGTAGTTGACGTAGTATCAGCAGTTGTTGTCGTAGTATCAGCAGTAGTTGTTGTAGGAGCAGTAGTTGTCGTAGTATCAGCAGTAGTTGTCGTAGTATCAGCTGTAGTTTTTGTAGGAGCAGTAGTTGTCGTAGTATCAGCAGTAGTTGTTGTAGGAGCAGTAGTTGACGTAGTATCAGCAGTAGTTGTTGTAGGAGCAGGAGTTGACATAGTATCAGCTGTAGTTGTTGTCGCAACAGTAGTTGACGTAGTATCAGCAGTAGTTGTCGTAGTATCAGCTGTGGTTGTTGCAGGAGCAGTAGTTGTCGAAGTATCAGCAGTAGTTGTTGTAGGAGCAGCAGTTGACATAGTATCAGCAGGAGTTGTCGAAGCAGCAGTAGTTGACGTAGTATTAGGAGGAGTTGTTGTAGGAGCAGTAGTTGTTGTAGGAGCAGTAGTTGACGTAGTATGCAGTAGTTGTTGTAGGAGCAGTAGTTGACGTAGTATCAACAGTAGTTGTTGTAGGAGCAGTAGTTGTCGTAGTATCAGCTGTAGTTGTTGTAGGAGCAGTAGTTGTTGTAGGAGCAGTAGTTGTTGTAGGAGCAGTAGTTGTTGTAGGAGCAGTAGTTGACGTAGTATCAGCAGTTGTTGTCGTAGTATCAGCAGTAGTTGGTGTAGGAGCAGTAGTTGTTGTAGGAGCAGTAGTTGTTGTAGGAGCAGTAGTTGTTGTAGGAGCAGTAGTTGACGTAGTATCAGCAGTAGTTGACGTAGTATCAGCAGTAGTTGTTGTAGGAGCAGTAGTTGTTGTAGGAGCAGTAGTTGTTGTAGGAGCAGTAGTTGTTGTAGGAGCAGTAGTTGACGTAGTATCAGCAGTAGTTGACATAGTATCAGCAGTAGTTGACATAGTATCAGCTGTAGTTGTTGTAGGAGCAGTAGTTGTTGTAGGAGCAGTAGTTGACGTAGTATCAGCAGTTGTTGTCGTAGTATCAGCAGTAGTTGGTGTAGGAGCAGTAGTTGTTGTAGGAGCAGTAGTTGTTGTAGGAGCAGTAGTTGTTGTATGAGCAGTAGTTGACGTAGTATGCAGTAGTTGTTGTAGGAGCAGTAGTTGACGTAGTATCAACAGTAGTTGTTTTAGGAGCAGTAGTTGTCGTAGTATCAGCTGTAGTTGTTGTAGGAGCAGTAGTTGTTGTAGGAGCAGTAGTTGTTGTAGGAGCAGTAGTTGTTGTAGGAGCAGTAGTTGACGTAGTATCAGCAGTTGTTGTCGTAGTATCAGCAGTAGTTGTTGTAGGAGCAGTAGTTGTCGTAGGAGCAGTAGTTGTCGTAGGAGCAGTAGTTGTTGTAGGAGCAGTAGTTGTTGTAGGAGCAGTAGTTGTTGTAGGAGCAGTAGTTGACGTAGTATCAGCAGTTGTTGTCGTAGTATCAGCAGTAGTTGTTGTAGGAGCAGTAGTTGTCGTAGTATCAGCAGTAGTTGTCGTAGTATCAGCTGTAGTTTTTGTAGGAGCAGTAGTTGTCGTAGTATCAGCAGTAGTTGTTGTAGGAGCAGTAGTTGACGTAGTATGCAGTAGTTGTTGTAGGAGCAGTAGTTGACGTAGTATCAACAGTAGTTGTTTTAGGAGCAGTAGTTGTCGTAGTATCAGCTGTAGTTGTTGTAGGAGCAGTAGTTGTTGTAGGAGCAGTAGTTGTTGTAGGAGCAGTAGTTGTTGTAGGAGCAGTAGTTGTCGTAGTATCAGCAGTAGTTGTCGTAGTATCAGCTGTAGTTTTTGTAGGAGCAGTAGTTGTCGTAGTATCAGCAGTAGTTGTTGTAGGAGCAGTAGTTGACGTAGTATGCAGTAGTTGTTGTAGGAGCAGTAGTTGACGTAGTATCAACAGTAGTTGTTTTAGGAGCAGTAGTTGTCGTAGTATCAGCTGTAGTTGTTGTAGGAGCAGTAGTTGTTGTAGGAGCAGTAGTTGTTGTAGGAGCAGTAGTTGTTGTAGGAGCAGTAGTTGACGTAGTATCAGCAGTTGTTGTCGTAGTATCAGCAGTAGTTGTTGTAGGAGCAGTAGTTGTCGTAGGAGCAGTAGTTGTCGTAGGAGCAGTAGTTGTTGTAGGAGCAGTAGTTGTTGTAGGAGCAGTAGTTGTTGTAGGAGCAGTAGTTGACGTAGTATCAGCAGTTGTTGTCGTAGTATCAGCAGTAGTTGTTGTAGGAGCAGTAGTTGTCGTAGTATCAGCAGTAGTTGTCGTAGTATCAGCTGTAGTTTTTGTAGGAGCAGTAGTTGTCGTAGTATCAGCAGTAGTTGTTGTAGGAGCAGTAGTTGACGTAGTATCAGCAGTAGTTGTTGTAGGAGCAGGAGTTGACATAGTATCAGCTGTAGTTGTTGTCGCAGCAGTAGTTGACGTAGTATCATCAGTAGTTGTCGTAGTATCAGCTGTAGTTGTTGCAGGAGCAGTAGTTGTCGTAGTATCAGCAGTAGTTGTTGTAGGAGCAGTAGTTGACGTAGTATCAGCAGTAGTTGTTGTAGGAGCAGGAGTTGACATAGTATCAGCTGTAGTTGTTGTCGCAGCAGTAGTTGACGTAGTATCATCAGTAGTTGTCGTAGTATCAGCTGTAGTTGTTGCAGGAGCAGTAGTTGTCGAAGTATCAGCAGTAGTTGTTGTAGGAGCAGCAGTTGACATAGTATCAGCAGGAGTTGTCGAAGCAGCAGTAGTTGTTGTAGTATCAGCTGTAGTTGTTGTAGTATCAGCTGTAGTTGTTGTAGTATCAGCTGTAGTTGTTGTAGTATCAGCTGTAGTTGTTGTAGTATCAGCTGTAGTTGTTGTAGGAGCAGTAGTTGTTGTAGGAGCAGTAGTTGATGTAGTATCAGCTGTAGTTGTTGTAGGAGCAGTAGTTGTTGTAGGAGCAGTAGTTGTTGTAGGAGCAGTAGTTGTTGTAGGAGCAGTAGTTGACGTAGTATGCAGTAGTTGTTGTAGGAGCAGTAGTTGATTTAGTATCAACAGTAGTTGTTGTAGGAGCAGTAGTTGTCGTAGTATCAGCTGTAGTTGTTGCAGGAGCAGTAGTTGTTGTAGGAGCAGTAGTTGTTGTAGGAGCAGTAGTTGTTGTAGGAGCAGTAGTTGACGTAGTATCAGCAGTAGTTGACATAGTATCAGCTGTAGTTGTTGTAGGAGCAGTAGTTGTTGTAGGAGCAGTAGTTGACGTAGTATCAGCAGTTGTTGTCGTAGTATCAGCAGTAGTTGGTGTAGGAGTAGTAGTTGTTGTAGGAGCAGTAGTTGTTGTAGGAGCAGTAGTTGTTGTAGGAGCAGTAGTTGTTGTAGGAGCAGTAGTTGACGTAGTATCAGCAGTAGTTGTTGTAGGAGCAGTAGTTGTTGTAGGAGCAGTAGTTGTTGTAGGAGCAGTAGTTGTTGTAGGAGCAGTAGTTGACGTAGTATGCAGTAGTTGTTGTAGGAGCAGTAGTTGACGTAGTATCAACAGTAGTTGTTGTAGGAGCAGTAGTTGTCGTAGTATCAGCTGTAGTTGTTGTAGGAGCAGTAGTTGTTGTAGGAGCAGTAGTTGTTGTAGGAGCAGTAGTTGTTGTAGGAGCAGTAGTTGACGTAGTATCAGCAGTTGTTGTCGTAGTATCAGCAGTAGTTGTCGTAGGAGCAGTAGTTGTCGTAGGAGCAGTAGTTGTCGTAGGAGCAGTAGTTGTTGTAGGAGCAGTAGTTGTTGTAGGAGCAGTAGTTGTTGTAGGAGCAGTAGTTGTTGTAGGAGCAGTAGTTGACGTAGTATCAGCAGTTGTTGTCGTAGTATCAGCAGTAGTTGTTGTAGGAGCAGTAGTTGTCGTAGTATCAGCAGTAGTTGTCGTAGTATCAGCTGTAGTTTTTGTAGGAGCAGTAGTTGTCGTAGTATCAGCAGTAGTTGTTGTAGGAGCAGTAGTTGACGAAGTATCAGCAGTAGTTGTTGTAGGAGCAGGAGTTGACATAGTATCAGCTGTAGTTGTTGTCGCAGCAGTAGTTGACGTAGTATCAGCAGTAGTTGTCGTAGTATCAGCTGTGGTTGTTGCAGGAGCAGTAGTTGTCGAAGTATCAGCAGTAGTTGTTGTAGGAGCAGCAGTTGACATAGTATCAGCAGGAGTTGTCGAAGCAGCAGTAGTTGACGTAGTATTAGGAGGAGTTGTTGTAGGAGCAGTAGTTGTTGTAGGAGCAGTAGTTGACGTAGTATGCAGTAGTTGTTGTAGGAGCAGTAGTTGACGTAGTATCAACAGTAGTTGTTGTAGGAGCAGTAGTTGTCGTAGTATCAGCTGTAGTTGTTGTAGGAGCAGTAGTTGTTGTAGGAGCAGTAGTTGTTGTAGGAGCAATAGTTGACGTAGTATCAGCAGTAGTTGACATAGTATCAGCTGTAGTTGTTGTAGGAGCAGTAGATGTTGTAGGAGCAGTAGTTGACGTAGTATCAGCAGTTGTTGTCGTAGTATCAGAAGTAGTTGGTGTAGGAGCAGTAGTTGTTGTAGGAGCAGTAGTTGTTGTAGGAGCAGTAGTTGTTGTAGGAGCAGTAGTTGACGTAGTATCAGCAGTAGTTGACATAGTATCAGCAGTAGTTGACATAGTATCAGCTGTAGTTGTTGTAGGAGCAGTAGTTGTTGTAGGAGCAGTAGTTGACGTAGTATCAGCAGTTGTTGTCGTAGTATCAGCAGTAGTTGGTGTAAGAGCAGTAGTTGTTGTAGGAGCAGTAGTTGTTGTAGGAGCAGTAGTTGTTGTAGGAGCAGTAGTTGACGTAGTATCAGCAGTAGTTGACCTAGTATCAGCTGTAGTTGTTGTAGGAGCAGTAGTTGTTGTAGGAGCAGTAGTTGATGTAGTATCAGCTGTAGTTGTTGTAGGAGCAGTAGTTGTTGTAGGAGCAGTAGTTGTTGTAGGAGCAGTAGTTGTTGTAGGAGCAGTAGTTGACGTAGTATGCAGTAGTTGTTGTAGGAGCAGTAGTTGACGTAGTATCAACAGTAGTTGTTGTAGGAGCAGTAGTTGTCGTAGTATCAGCTGTAGTTGTTGTAGGAGCAGTAGTTGTTGTAGGAGCAATAGTTGTTGTAGGAGCAGTAGTTGTTGTAGGAGCAGTAGTTGACGTAGTATCAGCAGTAGTTGACATAGTATCAGCTGTAGTTGTTGTAGGAGCAGTAGTTGTTGTAGGAGCAGTAGTTGACGTAGTATCAGCAGTTGTTGTCGTAGTATCAGCAGTAGTTGGTGTAGGAGTAGTAGTTGTTGTAGGAGCAGTAGTTGTTGTAGGAGCAGTAGTTGACGTAGTATCAGCAGTTGTTGTCGTAGTATCAGAAGTAGTTGGTGTAGGAGCAGTAGTTGTTGTAGGAGCAGTAGTTGTTGTAGGAGCAGTAGTTGTTGTAGGAGCAGTAGTTGACGTAGTATCAGCAGTAGTTGACATAGTATCAGCAGTAGTTGACATAGTATCAGCAGTAGTTGTTGTAGGAGCAGTAGTTGTTGTAGGAGCAGTAGTTGACGTAGTATCAGCAGTAGTTGACCTAGTATCAGCTGTAGTTGTTGTAGGAGCAGTAGTTGTCGTAGGAGCAGTAGTTGATGTAGTATCAGCTGTAGTTGTTGTAGGAGCAGTAGTTGTTGTAGGAGCAGTAGTTGTTGTAGGAGCAGTAGTTGTTGTAGGAGCAGTAGTTGACGTAGTATGCAGTAGTTGTTGTAGGAGCAGTAGTTGACGTAGTATCAACAGTAGTTGTTGTAGGAGCAGTAGTTGTCGTAGTATCAGCTGTAGTTGTTGTAGGAGCAGTAGTTGTTGTAGGAGCAGTAGTTGTTGTAGGAGCAGTAGTTGTTGTAGGAGCAGTAGTTGACGTAGTATCAGCAGTAGTTGACATAGTATCAGCTGTAGTTGTTGTAGGAGCAGTAGTTGTTGTAGGAGCAGTAGTTGACGTAGTATCAGCAGTTGTTGTCGTAGTATCAGCAGTAGTTGGTGTAGGAGTAGTAGTTGTTGTAGGAGCAGTAGTTGTTGTAGGAGCAGTAGTTGTTGTAGGAGCAGTAGTTGTTGTAGGAGCAGTAGTTGACGTAGTATGCAGTAGTTGTTGTAGGAGCAGTAGTTGTTGTAGGAGCAGTAGTTGTTGTAGGAGCAGTAGTTGTTGTAGGAGCAGTAGTTGACGTAGTATGCAGTAGTTGTTGTAGGAGCAGTAGTTGACGTAGTATCAACAGTAGTTGTTGTAGGAGCAGTAGTTGTCGTAGTATCAGCTGTAGTTGTTGTAGGAGCAGTAGTTGTTGTAGGAGCAGTAGTTGTTGTAGGAGCAGTAGTTGTTGTAGGAGCAGTAGTTGTTGTAGGAGCAGTAGTTGACGTAGTATCAGCAGTTGTTGTCGTAGTATCAGCAGTAGTTGTTGTAGGAGCAGTAGTTGACGTAGTATCAGCAGTTGTTGTCGTAGTATCAGCAGTAGTTGTCGTAGGAGCAGTAGTTGTCGTAGGAGCAGTAGTTGTCGTAGGAGCAGTAGTTGTCGTAGGAGCAGTAGTTGTTGTAGGAGCAGTAGTTGTTGTAGGAGCAGTAGTTGTTGTAGGAGCAGTAGTTGTTGTAGGAGCAGTAGTTGACGTAGTATCAGCAGTTGTTGTCGTAGTATCAGCAGTAGTTGTTGTAGGAGCAGTAGTTGTCGTAGTATCAGCAGTAGTTGTCGTAGTATCAGCTGTAGTTTTTGTAGGAGCAGTAGTTGTCGTAGTATCAGCAGTAGTTGTTGTAGGAGCAGTAGTTGACGAAGTATCAGCAGTAGTTGTTGTAGGAGCAGGAGTTGACATAGTATCAGCTGTAGTTGTTGTCGCAGCAGTAGTTGACGTAGTATCAGCAGTAGTTGTCGTAGTATCAGCTGTGGTTGTTGCAGGAGCAGTAGTTGTCGAAGTATCAGCAGTAGTTGTTGTAGGAGCAGCAGTTGACGTAGTATTAGGAGGAGTTGTTGTAGGAGCAGTAGTTGTTGTAGGAGCAGTAGTTGACGTAGTATGCAGTAGTTGTTGTAGGAGCAGTAGTTGACGTAGTATCAACAGTAGTTGTTGTAGGAGCAGTAGTTGTCGTAGTATCAGCTGTAGTTGTTGTAGGAGTAGTAGTTGTTGTAGGAGCAGTAGTTGTTGTAGGAGCAATAGTTGACGTAGTATCAGCAGTAGTTGACATAGTATCAGCTGTAGTTGTTGTAGGAGCAGTAGTTGTTGTAGGAGCAGTAGTTGACGTAGTATCAGCAGTTGTTGTCGTAGTATCAGAAGTAGTTGGTGTAGGAGCAGTAGTTGTTGTAGGAGCAGTAGTTGTTGTAGGAGCAGTAGTTGTTGTAGGAGCAGTAGTTGACGTAGTATCAGCAGTAGTTGACATAGTATCAGCAGTAGTTGACATAGTATCAGCTGTAGTTGTTGTAGGAGCAGTAGTTGTTGTAGGAGCAGTAGTTGACGTAGTATCAGCAGTTGTTGTCGTAGTATCAGCAGTAGTTGGTGTAGGAGCAGTAGTTGTTGTAGGAGCAGTAGTTGTTGTAGGAGCAGTAGTTGTTGTAGGAGCAGTAGTTGACGTAGTATCAGCAGTAGTTGACCTAGTATCAGCAGTAGTTGACCTAGTAACAGCAGTAGTTGTTGTAGGAGCAGTAGTTGTTGTAGGAGCAGTAGTTGTTGTAGGAGCAGTAGTTGACGTAGTATGCAGTAGTTGTTGTAGGAGCAGTAGTTGACGTAGTATCAACAGTAGTTGTTTTAGGAGCAGTAGTTGTCGTAGTATAAGCTGTAGTTGTTGTAGGAGCAGTAGTTGTTGTAGGAGCAGTAGTTGTTGTAGGAGCAGTAGTTGTTGTAGGAGCAGTAGTTGACGTAGTATCAGCAGTTGTTGTCGTAGTATCAGCAGTAGTTGTCGTAGGAGCAGTAGTTGTCGTAGGAGCAGTAGTTGTCGTAGGAGCAGTAGTTGTCGTAGGAGCAGTAGTTGTTGTAGGAGCAGTAGTTGTTGTAGGAGCAGTAGTTGACGTAGTATCAGCAGTTGTTGTCGTAGTATCAGCAGTAGTTGTTGTAGGAGCAGTAGTTGTCGTAGTATCAGCAGTAGTTGTCGTAGTATCAGCTGTAGTTTTTGTAGGAGCAGTAGTTGTCGTAGTATCAGCAGTAGTTGTTGTAGGAGCAGTAGTTGACGTAGTATCAGCAGTAGTTGTTGTAGGAGCAGGAGTTGACATAGTATCAGCTGTAGTTGTTGTCGCAGCAGTAGTTGACGTAGTATCAGCAGTAGTTGTCGTAGTATCAGCTTTAGTTTTTGCAGGAGCAGTAGTTGTCGAAGTATCAGCAGTAGTTGTTGTAGGAGCAGCAGTTGACATAGTATCAGCAGGAGTTGTCAAAGCAGCAGTAGTTGACGTAGTATTAGGAGGAGTTGTTGTAGGAGCAGTAGTTGTTGTAGGAGCAGTAGTTGTTGTAGGAGCAGTAGTTGACGTAGTATGCAGTAGTTGTTGTAGGAGCAGTAGTTGTTGTAGGAGCAGTAGTTGACGTAGTATCAGCAGTTGTTGTCGTAGTATCAGCAGTAGTTGGTGTAGGAGCAGTAGTTGTTGTAGGAGCAGTAGTTGTTGTAGGAGCAGTAGTTGACGTAGTATCAGCAGTTGTTGTCGTAGTATCAGCAGTAGTTGGTGTAGGAGCAGTAGTTGTTGTAGGAGCAGTAGTTGTTGTAGGAGCAGTAGTTGTTGTAGGAGCAGTAGTTGACGTAGTATCAGCAGTAGTTGTTGTAGGAGCAGGAGTTGTTGTAGGAGCAGTAGTTGACGTAGTATCAGCAGTTGTTGTCGTAGTATCAGCAGTAGTTGTTGTAGGAGCAGTAGTTGACGTAGTATCAGCAGTTGTTGTCGTAGTATCAGCAGTAGTTGTCGTAGGAGCAGTAGTTGTCGTAGGAGCAGTAGTTGTCGTAGGAGCAGTAGTTGTCGTAGGAGCAGTAGTTGTCGTAGGAGCAGTAGTTGTTGTAGGAGCAGTAGTTGTTGTAGGAGCAGTAGTTGTTGTAGGAGCAGTAGTTGTTGTAGGAGCAGTAGTTGACGTAGTATCAGCAGTTGTTGTCGTAGTATCAGCAGTAGTTGTTGTAGGAGCAGTAGTTGTCGTAGTATCAGCAGTAGTTGTCGTAGTATCAGCTGTAGTTTTTGTAGGAGCAGTAGTTGTCGTAGTATCAGCAGTAGTTGTTGTAGGAGCAGTAGTTGACGAAGTATCAGCAGTAGTTGTTGTAGGAGCAGGAGTTGACATAGTATCAGCTGTAGTTGTTGTCGCAGCAGTAGTTGACGTAGTATCAGCAGTAGTTGTCGTAGTATCAGCTGTGGTTGTTGCAGGAGCAGTAGTTGTCGAAGTATCAGCAGTAGTTGTTGTAGGAGCAGCAGTTGACGTAGTATTAGGAGAAGTTGTTGTAGGAGCAGTAGTTGTTGTAGGAGCAGTAGTTGACGTAGTATGCAGTAGTTGTTGTAGGAGCAGTAGTTGACGTAGTATCAACAGTAGTTGTTGTAGGAGCAGTAGTTGTCGTAGTATCAGCTGTAGTTGTTGTAGGAGTAGTAGTTGTTGTAGGAGCAGTAGTTGTTGTAGGAGCAATAGTTGACGTAGTATCAGCAGTAGTTGACATAGTATCAGCTGTAGTTGTTGTAGGAGCAGTAGTTGTTGTAGGAGCAGTAGTTGACGTAGTATCAGCAGTTGTTGTCGTAGTATCAGAAGTAGTTGGTGTAGGAGCAGTAGTTGTTGTAGGAGCAGTAGTTGTTGTAGGAGCAGTAGTTGTTGTAGGAGCAGTAGTTGACGTAGTATCAGCAGTAGTTGACATAGTATCAGCAGTAGTTGACATAGTATCAGCTGTAGTTGTTGTAGGAGCAGTAGTTGTTGTAGGAGCAGTAGTTGACGTAGTATCAGCAGTTGTTGTCGTAGTATCAGCAGTAGTTGGTGTAGGAGCAGTAGATGTTGTAGGAGCAGTAGTTGTTGTAGGAGCAGTAGTTGTTGTAGGAGCAGTAGTTGACGTAGTATCAGCAGTAGTTGACCTAGTATCAGCAGTAGTTGACCTAGTAACAGCAGTAGTTGTTGTAGGAGCAGTAGTTGTTGTAGGAGCAGTAGTTGTTGTAGGAGCAGTAGTTGACGTAGTATGCAGTAGTTGTTGTAGGAGCAGTAGTTGACGTAGTATCAACAGTAGTTGTTTTAGGAGCAGTAGTTGTCGTAGTATCAGCTGTAGTTGTTGTAGGAGCAGTAGTTGTTGTAGGAGCAGTAGTTGTTGTAGGAGCAGTAGTTGTTGTAGGAGCAGTAGTTGACGTAGTATCAGCAGTTGTTGTCGTAGTATCAGCAGTAGTTGTCGTAGGAGCAGTAGTTGTCGTAGGAGCAGTAGTTGTCGTAGGAGCAGTAGTTGTTGTAGGAGCAGTAGTTGTTGTAGGAGCAGTAGTTGACGTAGTATCAGCAGTTGTTGTCGTAGTATCAGCAGTAGTTGTTGTAGGAGCAGTAGTTGTCGTAGTATCAGCAGTAGTTGTCGTAGTATCAGCTGTAGTTTTTGTAGGAGCAGTAGTTGTCGTAGTATCAGCAGTAGTTGTTGTAGGAGCAGTAGTTGACGTAGTATCAGCAGTAGTTGTTGTAGGAGCAGGAGTTGACATAGTATCAGCTGTAGTTGTTGTCGCAGCAGTAGTTGACGTAGTATCAGCAGTAGTTGTCGTAGTATCAGCTTTAGTTTTTGCAGGAGCAGTAGTTGTCGAAGTATCAGCAGTAGTTGTTGTAGGAGCAGCAGTTGACATAGTATCAGCAGGAGTTGTCAAAGCAGCAGTAGTTGACGTAGTATTAGGAGGAGTTGTTGTAGGAGCAGTAGTTGTTGTAGGAGCAGTAGTTGTTGTAGGAGCAGTAGTTGACGTAGTATGCAGTAGTTGTTGTAGGAGCAGTAGTTGTTGTAGGAGCAGTAGTTGACGTAGTATCAGCAGTTGTTGTCGTAGTATCAGCAGTAGTTGGTGTAGGAGCAGTAGTTGTTGTAGGAGCAGTAGTTGTTGTAGGAGCAGTAGTTGACGTAGTATCAGCAGTTGTTGTCGTAGTATCAGCAGTAGTTGGTGTAGGAGCAGTAGTTGTTGTAGGAGCAGTAGTTGTTGTAGGAGCAGTAGTTGTTGTAGGAGCAGTAGTTGACGTAGTATCAGCAGTAGTTGACATAGTATCAGCAGTAGTTGACATAGTATCAGCTGTAGTTGTTGTAGGAGCAGTAGTTGTTGTAGGAGCAGTAGTTGACGTAGTATCAGCAGTTGTTGTCGTAGTATCAGCAGTAGTTGGTGTAGGAGCAGTAGTTGTTGTAGGAGCAGTAGTTGTTGTAGGAGCAGTAGTTGTTGTAGGAGCAGTAGTTGACGTAGTATCAGCAGTAGTTGACCTAGTATCAGCAGTAGTTGACCTAGTGTCAGCAGTAGTTGTTGTAGGAGCAGTAGTTGTTGTAGGAGCAGTAGTTGTTGTAGGAGCAGTAGTTGTTGTATGAGCAGTAGTTGACGTAGTATGCAGTAGTTGTTGTAGGAGCAGTAGTTGACGTAGTATCAACAGTAGTTGTTTTAGGAGCAGTAGTTGTCGTAGTATCAGCTGTAGTTGTTGTAGGAGCAGTAGTTGTTGTAGGAGCAGTAGTTGTTGTAGGAGCAGTAGTTGTTGTAGGAGCAGTAGTTGACGTAGTATCAGCAGTTGTTGTCGTAGTATCAGCAGTAGTTGTCGTAGGAGCAGTAGTTGTCGTAGGAGCAGTAGTTGTCGTAGGAGCAGTAGTTGTTGTAGGAGCAGTAGTTGTTGTAGGAGCAGTAGTTGACGTAGTATCAGCAGTTGTTGTCGTAGTATCAGCAGTAGTTGTTGTAGGAGCAGTAGTTGTCGTAGGAGCAGTAGTTGTCGTAGGAGCAGTAGTTGTTGTAGGAGCAGTAGTTGTTGTAGGAGCAGTAGTTGACGTAGTATCAGCAGTTGTTGTCGTAGTATCAGTAGTTGTTGTAGGAGCAGTAGTTGACGTAGTATCAGCAGTTGTTGTCGTAGTATCAGCAGTAGTTGGTGTAGGAGCAGTAGTTGTTGTAGGAGCAGTAGTTGTTGTAGGAGCAGTAGTTGTTGTAGGAGCAGTAGTTGACGTAGTATCAGCAGTAGTTGACCTAGTATCAGCAGTAGTTGACCTAGTAACAGCAGTAGTTGTTGTAGGAGCAGTAGTTGTTGTAGGAGCAGTAGTTGTTGTAGGAGCAGTAGTTGTTGTATGAGCAGTAGTTGACGTAGTATGCAGTAGTTGTTGTAGGAGCAGTAGTTGACGTAGTATCAACAGTAGTTGTTTTAGGAGCAGTAGTTGTCGTAGTATCAGCTGTAGTTGTTGTAGGAGCAGTAGTTGTTGTAGGAGCAGTAGTTGTTGTAGGAGCAGTAGTTGTTGTAGGAGCAGTAGTTGACGTAGTATCAGCAGTTGTTGTCGTAGTATCAGCAGTAGTTGTCGTAGGAGCAGTAGTTGTCGTAGGAGCAGTAGTTGTCGTAGGAGCAGTAGTTGTTGTAGGAGCAGTAGTTGTTGTAGGAGCAGTAGTTGACGTAGTATCAGCAGTTGTTGTCGTAGTATCAGCAGTAGTTGTTGTAGGAGCAGTAGTTGTCGTAGTATCAGCAGTAGTTGTTGTAGGAGCAGTAGTTGTCGTAGTATCAGCAGTAGTTTTCGTAGTATCAGCTGTAGTTTTTGTAGGAGCAGTAGTTGTCGTAGTATCAGCAGTAGTTGTTGTAGGAGCAGTAGTTGACGTAGTATCAGCAGTAGTTGTTGTAGGAGCAGCAGTTGACATAGTATCAGCAGGAGTTGTCAAAGCAGCAGTAGTTGACGTAGTATTAGGAGGAGTTGTTGTAGGAGCAGTAGTTGTTGTAGGAGCAGTAGTTGTTGTAGGAGCAGTAGTTGTTGTAGGAGCAGTAGTTGACGTAGTATGCAGTAGTTGTTGTAGGAGCAGTAGTTGACGTAGTATCAACAGTAGTTGTTGTAGGAGCAGTAGTTGTCGTAGTATCAGCTGTAGTTGTTGTAGGAGCAGTAGTTGTTGTAGTAGCAGTAGTTGTTGTAGGAGCAGTAGTTGTTGTAGGAGCAGTAGTTGACATAGTATCAGCAGTTGTTGTCGTAGTATCAGCAGTAGTTGTTGTAGGAGCAGTAGTTGTCGTAGGAGCAGTAGTTGTCGTAGGAGCAGTAGTTGTTGTAGGAGCAGTAGTTGTTGTAGGAGCAGTAGTTGTTGTAGGAGCAGTAGTTGACGTAGTATCAGCAGTTGTTGTCGTAGTATCAGCAGTAGTTGTTGTAGGAGCAGTAGTTGTCGTAGTATCAGCAGTAGTTGTCGTAGTATCAGCTGTAGTTTTTGTAGGAGCAGTAGTTGTCGTAGTATCAGCAGTAGTTGTTGTAGGAGCAGTAGTTGACGAAGTATCAGCAGTAGTTGTTGTAGGAGCAGGAGTTGACATAGTATCAGCTGTAGTTGTTGTCGCAGCAGTAGTTGACGTAGTATCAGCAGTAGTTGTCGTAGTATCAGCTGTGGTTGTTGCAGGAGCAGTAGTTGTCGAAGTATCAGCAGTAGTTGTTGTAGGAGCAGCAGTTGACATAGTATCAGCAGGAGTTGTCGAAGCAGCAGTAGTTGACGTAGTATTAGGAGGAGTTGTTGTAGGAGCAGTAGTTGTTGTAGGAGCAGTAGTTGACGTAGTATTCAGTAGTTGTTGTAGGAGCAGTAGTTGACGTAGTATCAAGAGTAGTTGTTGTAGGAGCAGTAGTTGTCGTAGTATCAGCTGTAGTTGTTGTAGGAGCAGTAGTTGTTGTAGGAGCAGTAGTTGTTGTAGGAGCAATAGTTGACGTAGTATCAGCAGTAGTTGACATAGTATCAGCTGTAGTTGTTGTAGGAGCAGTAGTTGTTGTAGGAGCAGTAGTTGACGTAGTATCAGCAGTTGTTGTCGTAGTATCAGCAGTAGTTGGTGTAGGAGCAGTAGTTGTTGTAGGAGCAGTAGTTGTTGTAGGAGCAGTAGTTGTTGTAGGAGCAGTAGTTGACGTAGTATCAGCAGTAGTTGACATAGTATCAGCAGTAGTTGACATAGTATCAGCTGTAGTTGTTGTAGGAGCAGTAGTTGTTGTAGGAGCAGTAGTTGACGTAGTATCAGCAGTTGTTGTCGTAGTATCAGCAGTAGTTGGTGTAGGAGCAGTAGTTGTTGTAGGAGCAGTAGTTGTTGTAGGAGCAGTAGTTGTTGTAGGAGCAGTAGTTGACGTAGTATCAGCAGTAGTTGACCTAGTATCAGCAGTAGTTGACATAGTATCAGCTGTAGTTGTTGTAGGAGCAGTAGTTGTTGTAGGAGCAGTAGTTGTTGTAGGAGCAGTAGTTGACGTAGTATCAGCAGTTGTTGTCGTAGTATCAGCAGTAGTTGGTGTAGGAGCAGTAGTTGTTGTAGGAGCAGTAGTTGTTGTAGGAGCAGTAGTTGTTGTAGGAGCAGTAGTTGACGTAGTATCAGCAGTTGTTGTCGTAGTATCAGCAGTAGTTGTTGTAGGAGCAGTAGTTGTCGTAGGAGCAGTAGTTGTCGTAGGAGCAGTAGTTGTTGTAGGAGCAGTAGTTGTTGTAGGAGCAGTAGTTGACGTAGTATCAGCAGTTGTTGTCGTAGTATCAGCAGTAGTTGTTGTAGGAGCAGTAGTTGTCGTAGTATCAGCAGTAGTTGTCGTAGTATCAGCTGTAGTTTTTGTAGGAGCAGTAGTTGTCGTAGTATCAGCAGTAGTTGTTGTAGGAGCAGTAGTTGACGTAGTATCAGCAGTAGTTGTTGTAGGAGCAGGAGTTGACATAGTATCAGCTGTAGTTGTTGTCGCAGCAGTAGTTGACGTAGTATCAGCAGTAGTTGTCGTAGTATCAGCTGTAGTTGTTGCAGGAGCAGTAGTTGTCGAAGTATCAGCAGTAGTTGTTGTAGGAGCAGCAGTTGACATAGTATCAGCAGGAGTTGTCAAAGCAGCAGTAGTTGACGTAGTATTAGGAGGAGTTGTTGTAGGAGCAGTAGTTGTCGTAGGAGCAGGAGTTGACATAGCATCAGCAGTAGTTGTTGTAGGAGCAGGAGTTGACGTAGTATCAGCAGTAGTTGTTTTAGGAGCAGGAGTTGATGTAGTATCAGCAGTAGTTGTTTTAGGAGCAGGAGTTGACGTAGTATCAGCTGTAGTTGTTGTAGGAGCAGTAGTTGTTGTAGGAGCAGGAGTTGACGTTGTATCAGCAGGAGTTGACGTAGTATCAGCAGTAGTTGTTGTAGTAGCAGTAGTTGTTGTAGGAGCAGTAGTTGACGTAGTATCAGCAGTAGTTGTTGTAGGAGCAGTAGTTGGTGTAGTATCAGCTGTAGTTATTGTAGGAGCAGTAGTTGACGTAGTATCAGCAGTTGTTGTCGTAGTATCAGCAGTAGTTGGTGTAGGAGCAGTAGTTGTTGTAGGAGCAGTAGTTGTTGTAGGAGCAGTAGTTGTTGTTGTAGCAGTAGTTGTTGTTGTAGCAGTAGTTGACGTAGTATCAGCAGTAGTTGTTGTAGGAGCAGTAGTTGTTGTAGGAGCAGTAGTTGTTGTAGGAGCAGTAGTTGTTGTAGGAGCAGTAGTTGTTGTAGGAGCAGTAGTTGACGTAGTATCAGCAGTAGTTGACATAGTATCAGCAGTAGTTGACATAGTATCAGCTGTAGTTGTTGTAGGAGCAGTAGTTGTTGTAGGAGCAGTAGTTGTTGTAGGAGCAGTAGTTGTTGTAGGAGCAGTAGTTGACGTAGTATCAGCAGTTGTTGTCGTAGTATCAGCAGTAGTTGTTGTAGGAGCAGTAGTTGTCGTAGGAGCAGTAGTTGTCGTAGGAGCAGTAGTTGTTGTAGGAGCAGTAGTTGTTGTAGGAGCAGTAGTTGACGTAGTATCAGCAGTTGTTGTCGTAGTATCAGCAGTAGTTGTTGTAGGAGCAGTAGTTGTCGTAGTATCAGCAGTTGTCGTAGTATCAGCAGTAGTTGTCTTAGTATCAGCTGTAGTTTTTGTAGGAGCAGTAGTTGTCGTAGTATCAGCAGTAGTTGTTGTAGGAGCAGTAGTTGACGTAGTATCAGCAGTAGTTGTTGTAGGAGCAGGAGTTGACATAGTATCAGCTGTAGTTGTTGTCGCAGCAGTAGTTGACGTAGTATCAGCAGTAGTTGTCGTAGTATCAGCTGTAGTTGTTGCAGGAGCAGTAGTTGTCGAAGTATCAGCAGTAGTTGTTGTAGGAGCAGCAGTTGACATAGTATCAGCAGGAGTTGTCGAAGCAGCAGTAGTTGACGTAGTATTAGGAGGAGTTGTTGTAGGAGCAGTAGTTGTCGTAGGAGCAGGAGTTGACATAGCATCAGCAGTAGTTGTTGTAGGAGCAGGAGTTGACGTAGTATCAGCAGTAGTTGTTTTAGGAGCAGGAGTTGACGTAGTATCAGCAGTAGTTGTTTTAGGAGCAGGAGTTGACGTAGTATCAGCTGTAGTTGTTGTAGGAGCAGTAGTTATTGTAGGAGCAGTAGTTGTTGTAGGAGCAGGAGTTGACGTTGTATCAGCAGGAGTTGACGTAGTATCAGCAGTAGTTGTTGTAGTAGCAGTAGTTGTTGTAGGAGCAGTAGTTGACGTAGTATCAGCAGTAGTTGTTGTAGGAGCAGTAGTTGGTGTAGTATCAGCTGTAGTTATTGTAGGAGCAGTAGTTGACGTAGTATCAGCAGTAGTTGTCGTAGTATCAGCTGTAGTTGTTGTAGGAGCAGTAGTTGTTGTAGTATCAGCAGTAGTTGTTGTAGGAGCAGTAGTTGACGTAGTATCAGCAGTAGTTGTTGTAGGAGCAGTAGTTGACGTAGTATCAGCATTAGTTGTTGTAGGAGCAGTAGTTGACGTAGTTTCAGCAGTAGTTTTCGTTGTATCAGCAGTAGTTGTCGTAGGACCAGTAGTTGTCGTAGTATCAGCAGTAGTTGTTGTAGGAGCAGGAGTTGACATAGTATCAGCAGTAGTTGACGTAGTTTTAGCAGTAGTTGACGTAGTATCAGCAGTAGTTGTTGTAGGAGCAGGAGTTGACGTAGTATCAGCAGTAGTTGTTGTAGGAGCAGGAGTGGACGTAGTATCAGCTGTAGTTGTTGTAGGAGCAGGAGTTTACTTAGTATCAGCAGTAGTTGTTGTAGGAGCAGTAGTTGTTGTAGGAGCAGGAGTTGACGTAGTATCAACAGTAGTTGTTGTAGGAGCAGTAGTTGACATAGTATTAGGAAGAGTTGTTGTAGGAGCAGTAGTTGTCGTAGGAGCAGGAGTTGACATAGCATCAGCAGTAGTTGTTGTAGGAGCAGTAGTTGTTGTAGGAGCAGTAGTTGTCGTAGGAGCAGTAGTTGACATAGTATTAGGAAGAGTTGTTGTCGGAGCAGTAGTTGTCGTAGGAGCAGGAGTTGACATAGCATCAGCAGTAGTTGTTGTAGGAGCAGTAGTTGTTGTAGGAGCAGTAGTTGTCGTAGGAGCAGTAGTTGACATAGTATTAGGAAGAGTTGTTGTCGGAGCAGTAGTTGTCGTAGGAGCAGGAGTTGACATAGCATCAGCAGTAGTTGTTGTAGGAGCAGGAGTTGACGTAGTATCAGCAGTAGTTGTTGTAGAAGCAGTAGTTGACGTAGTATCAGCACTAGTTGTTTTAGGAGCAGGAGTTGACATAGTATCAGCTGTAGTTGTTGTAGGAGCAGTAGTTGTTGTAGGAGCAGTAGTTGACGTAGTATCAGCAGTTGTTTTCGTAGTATCAGCAGTAGTTGGTTTAGGAGCAGTAGTTGTTGTAGGAGCAGTAGTTGTTGTAGGAGCAGTAGTTGTTGTAGGAGCAGTAGTTGACGTAGTATCAGCAGTAGTTGACGTAGTATCAGTAGTAGTTGTTGTAGGAGCAGTAGTTGTTGTAGGAGCAGTAGTTGTTGTAGGAGCAGTAGTTGACGTAGTATGCAGTAGTTGTTGTAGGAGCAGTAGTTGACGTAGTATCAACAGTAGTTGTTGTAGGAGCAGTAGTTGTCGTAGTATCAGCTGTAGTTGTTGTAGGAGCAGTAGTTGTTGTAGGAGCAGTAGTTGTTGTAGGAGCAGTAGTTGACGTAGTATCAGCAGTTGTTGTCGTAGTATCAGCAGTAGTTGTTGTAGGAGCAGTAGTTGTCGTAGTATCAGCAGTAGTTGTCGTAGTATCAGCTGTCGTTTTTGTAGGAGCAGTAGTTGTCGTAGTATCAGCAGTAGTTGTTGTAGGAGAAGTAGTTGTTGTAGGAGCAGTAGTTGTTGTAGGAGCAGTAGTTGTTGTAGGAGCAGTAGTTGACGTAGTATCAGCAGTTGTTGTCGTAGTATCAGCAGTAGTTGTTGTAGGAGCAGTAGTTGTCGTAGTATCAGCAGTAGTTGTCGTAGTATCAGCTTTAGTTTTTGTAGGAGCAGTAGTTGTCGTAGTATCAGCAGTAGTTGTTGTAGGAGCAGTAGTTGACGTAGTATCAGCAGTAGTTGTTGTAGGAGCAGGAGTTGACATAGTATCAGCTGTAGTTGTTGTAGTATCAGCAGTAGTTGACGTAGTATCAGCAGTAGTTGTCGTAGTATCAGCTGTAGTTGTTTTTTGGAGCAGTAGTTGTCGAAGTATCAGCAGTAGTTGTTGTAGGAGCAGCAGTTGATATAGTATCAGCAGGAGTTGTCGAAGCAACAGTAGTTGACGTAGTATTAGGAGGAGTTGTTGTAGGAGCAGTAGTTGTCGTAGGAGCAGGAGTTGACATAGCATCAGCAGTAGTTGTTGTAGGAGCAGGAGTTGACGTAGTATCAGCAGTAGTTGTTTTAGGAGCAGGAGTTGACGTAGTATCAGCAGTAGTTGTTTTAGGAGCAGGAGTTGACGTAGTATCAGCTGTAGTTGTTGTAGGAGCAGTAGTTGTTGTAGGAGCAGTAGTTGTTGTAGGAGCAGGAGTTGATGTTGTATCAGCAGTTGTTGTCGTAGTATCAGCAGGAGTTGTCTTAGTATAAGCAGTAGTTGTCGTAGGAGCAGTAGTTGTCGTAGGAGCAGTAGTTGTCGTAGGAGCAGTAGTTGTCATAGGAGCAGTAGTTGTCGTAGGAGCAGTAGTTGTTTTAGGAGCAGTAGTTGTTGTAGTATCAGCTGTAGTATCAGCTGTAGTTGTTGTAGTATCAGCTGTAGTTGTTGTAGTATCAGCTGTAGTTGTTGTAGTATCAGCTGTAGTTGTTGTAGGAGCAGTAGTTGTTGTAGGAGCAGAAGTTGTTGTAGGAGCAGTAGTTGATGTAGTATCAGCTGTAGTTGTTGTAGGAGCAGTAGTTGTTGTAGGAGCAGTAGTTGTTGTAGGAGCAGTAGTTGTTGTAGGAGCAGTAGTTGTTGTAGGAGCAGTAGTTGACGTAGTATGCAGTAGTTGTTGTAGGAGCAGTAGTTGACGTAGTATCAACAGTAGTTGTCGTAGGAGCAGTAGTTGTCGTAGTATCAGCTGTAGTTGTTGTAGGAGCAGTAGTTGTTGTAGGAGCAGTAGTTGTTGTAGGAGCAGTAGTTGTTGTAGGAGCAGTAGTTGACGTAGTATCAGCAGTAATTGACATAGTATCAGCTGTAGTTGTTGTAGGAGCAGTAGTTGTTGTAGGAGCAGTAGTTGACGTAGTATCAGCAGTTGTTGTCGTAGTATCAGCAGTAGTTGGTGTAGGAGCAGTAGTTGTTGTAGGAGCAGTAGTTGTTGTAGGAGCAGTAGTTGTTGTAGGAGCAGTAGTTGACGTAGTATCAGCAGTAGTTGACGTAGTATCAGCAGTAGTTGTTGTAGGAGCAGTAGTTGTTGTGGGAGCAGTAGTTGTTGTAGGAGCAGTAGTTGTTGTAGGAGCAGTAGTTGACGTAGTATGCAGTAGTTGTTGTAGGAGCAGTAGTTGACGTAGTATCAACAGTAGTTGTTGTAGGAGCAGTAGTTGTCGTAGTATAAGCTGTAGTTGTTGTAGGAGCAGTAGTTGTTGTAGGAGCAGTAGTTGTTGTAGGAGCAGTAGTTGTTGTAGGAGCAGTAGTTGACGTAGTATCAGCAGTTGTTGTCGTAGTATCAGCAGTAGTTGTTGTAGGAGCAGTAGTTGTTGTAGGAGCAGTAGTTGTCGTAGGAGCAGTAGTTGTTGTAGGAGCAGTAGTTGTTGTAGGAGCAGTAGTTGACGAAGTATCAGCAGTTGTTGTCGTAGTATCAGCAGTAGTTGTTGTAGGAGCAGTAGTTGTCGTAGTATCAGCTGTAGTTTTTGTAGGAGCAGTAGTTGTCGTAGTATCAGCAGTAGTTGTTGTAGGAGCAGTAGTTGACGTAGTATCAGCAGTAGTTGTTGTAGGAGCAGGAGTTGACATAGTATAGGCTGTAGTTGTTGTCGCAGCAGTAGTTGTCGTAGTATCAGCAGTAGTTGTCGTAGTATCAGCTGTAGTTGTTGCAGGAGCAGTAGTTGTCGAAGTATCAGCAGTAGTTGTTGTAGGAGCAGCAGTTGACATAGTATCAGCAGGAGTTGTCGAAGCAGCAGTAGTTGACGTAGTATTAGGAGGAGTTGTTGTAGGAGCAGTAGTTGTCGTAGGAGCAGGAGTTGACATAGCATCAGCAGTAGTTGTTGTAGGAGCAGGAGTTGACTTAGTATCAGCAGTAGTTGTTTTAGGAGCAGGAGTTGACGTAGTATCAGCAGTAGTTGTTTTAGGAGCAGGAGTTGACGTAGTATCAGCTGTAGTTGTTGTAGGAGCAGTAGTTGTTGTAGGAGCAGTAGTTGTTGTAGGAGCAGGAGTTGACGTTGTATCAGCAGGAGTTGACGTAGTATCAGCAGTAGTTGTTGTAGTAGCAGTAGTTGTTGTAGGAGCAGTAGTTGACGTAGTATCAGCAGTAGTTGTTGTAGGAGCAGTAGTTGGTGTAGTATCAGCTGTAGTTATTGTAGGAGCAGTAGTTGACGTAGTATCAGCAGTAGTTGTCGTAGTATCAGCTGTAGTTGTTGTAGGAGCAGTAGTTGTTGTAGTATCAGCAGTAGTTGTTGTATGAGCAGTAGTTGACGTAGTATCAGCAGTAGTTGTTGTAGGAGCAGTAGTGGACGTAGTATCAGCTGTAGTTGTTGTAGGAGCAGGAGTTTACTTAGTATCAGCAGTAGTTGTTGTAGGAGCAGTAGTTGTTGTAGGAGCAGGAGTTGACGTAGTATCAACAGTAGTTGTTGTAGGAGCAGTAGTTGACATAGTATTAGGAAGAGTTGTTGTAGGAGCAGTAGTTGTCGTAGGAGCAGGAGTGGACGTAGTATCAGCTGTAGTTGTTGTAGGAGCAGGAGTTGACGTAGTATCAACAGTAGTTGTTGTAGGAGCAGTAGTTGTCGTAGTATCAGCTGTAGTTGTTGTAGGAGCAGTAGTTGTCGTAGTATCAGCTGTAGTTGTTGTAGGAGCAGTAGTTGTTGTAGGAGCAGTAGTTGTTGTAGGAGCAGTAGTTGACGTAGTATCAGCAGTAATTGACATAGTATCAGCTGTAGTTGTTGTAGGAGCAGTAGTTGTTGTAGGAGCAGTAGTTGACGTAGTATCAGCAGTTGTTGTCGTAGTATCAGCAGTACTTGGTGTAGGAGCAGTAGTTGTTGTAGGAGCAGTAGTTGTTGTAGGAGCAGTAGTTGTTGTAGGAGCAGTAGTTGTTGTAGGAGCAGTAGTTGACGTAGTATCAGCAGTAGTTGACGTAGTATCAGCAGTAGTTTTTGTAGGAGCAGTAGTTGTTGTAGGAGCAGTAGTTGTTGTAGGAGCAGTAGTTGTTGTAGGAGCAGTAGTTGACGTAGTATCAGCAGTAGTTGACGTAGTATCAGCAGTAGTTTTTGTAGGAGCAGTAGTTGTTGTAGGAGCAGTAGTTGTTGTAGGAGCAGTAGTTGTTGTAGGAGCAGTAGTTGACGTAGTATGCAGTAGTTGTTGTAGGAGCAGTAGTTGACGTAGTATCAACAGTAGTTGTTGTAGGAGCAGTAGTTGTCGTAGTATCAGCTGTAGTTGTTGTAGGAGCAGTAGTTG
The DNA here is from genome assembly GCF_036934945.1 of Oncorhynchus masou masou. NCBI lineage: Eukaryota > Metazoa > Chordata > Actinopteri > Salmoniformes > Salmonidae > Oncorhynchus > Oncorhynchus masou. The sequence continues at coordinate 15,690,675 of NC_088234.1, read as the reverse complement.
TTGTAGGAGCAGTAGTTGTTGTAGGAGCAGTAGTTGTTGTAGGAGCAGTAGTTGACGTAGTATCAGCAGTTGTTGTCGTAGTATCAGCAGTAGTTGTTGTAGGTGCAGTAGTTGTCGTAGGAGCAGTAGTTGTCGTAGGAGCAGTAGTTGTTGTAGGAGCAGTAGTTGTTGTAGGAGCAGTAGTTGACGTAGTATCAGCAGTTGTTGTCGTAGTATCAGCAGTAGTTGTTGTAGGAGCAGTAGTTGTCGTAGTATCAGCAGTAGTTGTCGTAGTATCAGCTGTAGTTTTTGTAGGAGCAGTAGTTGTCGTAGTATCAGCAGTAGTTGTTGTAGGAGCAGTAGTTGACGTAGTATCAGCAGTAGTTGTTGTAGGAGCAGGAGTTGACATAGTATCAGCTGTAGTTGTTGTCGCAGCAGTAGTTGACGTAGTATCAGCAGTAGTTGTCGTAGTATCAGCTGTAGTTGTTGCAGGAGCAGTAGTTGTCGAAGTATCAGCAGTAGTTGTTGTAGGAGCAGCAGTTGACATAGTATCAGCAGGAGTTGTCGAAGCAGCAGTAGTTGACGTAGTATTAGGAGGAGTTGTTGTAGGAGCAGTAGTTGTCGTAGGAGCAGGAGTTGACATAGCATCAGCAGTAGTTGTTGTAGGAGCAGGAGTTGACGTAGTATCAGCAGTAGTTGTTTTAGGAGCAGGAGTTGACGTAGTATCAGCAGTAGTTGTTTTAGGAGCAGGAGTTGACGTAGTATCAGCTGTAGTTGTTGTAGGAGCAGTAGTTGTTGTAGGAGCAGTAGTTGTTGTAGGAGCAGGAGTTGACGTTGTATCAGCAGGAGTTGACGTAGTATCAGCAGTAGTTGTTGTAGTAGCAGTAGTTGTTGTAGGAGCAGTAGTTGACGTAGTATCAGTAGTAGTTGTTGTAGGAGCAGTAGTTGGTGTAGTATCAGCTGTAGTTATTGTAGGAGCAGTAGTTGACGTAGTATCAGCAGTAGTTGTCGTAGTATCAGCTGTAGTTGTTGTAGGAGCAGTAGTTGTTGTAGTATCAGCAGTAGTTGTTGTAGGAGCAGTAGTTGACGTAGTATCAGCAGTAGTTGTTGTAGGAGCAGTAGTTGACGTAGTTTCAGCAGTAGTTGTCGTTGTATCAGCAGTAGTTGTCGTAGGAGCAGTAGTTGTCATGGTATCAGCAGTAGTTGTTGTAGGAGCAGGAGTTGACATAGTATCAGCAGTAGTTGACGTAGTTTTAGCAGTAGTTGACGTAGTATCAGCAGTAGTTGTTGTAGGAGCAGGAGTTGACGTAGTATCAGCAGTAGTTGTTGTAGGAGCAGGAGTGGACGTAGTATCAGCTGTAGTTGTTGTAGGAGCAGGAGTTTACTTAGTATCAGCAGTAGTTGTTGTAGGAGCAGTAGTTGTTGTAGGAGCAGGAGTTGACGTAGTATCAACAGTAGTTGTTGTAGGAGCAGTAGTTGTCGTAGTATCAGCTGTAGTTGTTGTAGGAGCAGTAGTTGTTGTAATAGGAACAGTAGTTGTTGTATTAGGAGCTGTAGTTGTTGTAGTAGGAACTGTAGTTGTTGTAGTAGGAACTGTCGTTGTTGTAGTAGGAGGAGTAGTTGTTGTAGTAGGAGCTGTAGTTGTTGTAGTAGGAACTGTAGTTGTTGTAGTAGGAGAAAGAGTTGTTGTAGTAGGAGCTGTAGATGTTGTCTGAGCAGTTGTTGTTGTTGTAGGAGCTGTAGTTGTTGTATTTGGAATTGTACTTGTTGTTGTTGGAGCAGTTGTTGTTGTAGTGCAGTATTTGTAGTGTTTGGAAACGTTTTTGTTGTAGTAGTGGTAGTAGTTGTTGTAGTCGGAGCAGTAGTTGTTGTAGTTGGAGCAGTAGTTGTTGTATTAGGATCCGTAGTTGTTGTAGTAGTAGTTGTAAAATTCCATGGTTGTAGGATTCCCAGTGCTCATTCGTCCTGATTCTGCAGATCATCCGTTTCTGGAAAACCTGTGAGTTTTGGGAAAGTTTCTGGAATTTTGCAACCCAGAGCAAACATTTAGAGGCTTATCACTGGGTAAAACTAGTATAATCAACGTTGTTTCTCGTAATTTCAACCCCAAATATCTATGTGATGACACTGAATCACCATAGAAAATCGAATGGGTTTGGAGGAAGTCATCAACGTAAGGTCATTTCGACAACACAACCAACGGTAAATGAAATCTAGATGCTGAACTGTTTTCTGTGCCGTTGGATCATGCATCAAAATGTTTTTATACTACAAATAGATATATTGCACCTCTGCAAACATTTGACAAAATATGTTATTTCAGTTGCATCCTACAGAAAAATCATGTCAAAAAGAACTGTGTCGTGTTTGTGATGGTTTTAGCAGAGACTTTGGTTGCCAAATGCCAGTAACTTCCAACCAGGATTTCTGGAGAACCTGGGAATTTGGAGAAAGTTACTGTAATTGTTCAACTCCAGTAGAGACTCACTTGACTACGATGTTACTCAATGATGGTGCTGTCCAGGTGACTGTTACTGATGATCTAGGTTGATTGTTGCTATGACTCACCCCAGAGGCCTAAAAATAAAACAACCAGGAAAGTCAATCAATAGAGAACAATGACCTTGGTACGCATTGATGTAAGGTAAGACACTGATCAATGCTTATTGGTGGGTCTAGCTATAGTACGTAAAGGTAACAAACTCTTGTTTAAGGTTGGAAAATTACGGTAACTTGCCCAAAATACCCAGGTTTTAAGCAGTACATCTGGAATCCACCAACTAGATTTCTGGAAAACCTTGGAATTTTGGGAAGTTACCGGAATTTTTGCAACCCTACTTTTCAGCACTGTGTAGTCGGACCAGTAAAATCTCTCCTATTATTGGGCTCAAGTCAGCTTCATTTGACGTATTGATGAGTCAATATAGTCCAATAAATCAGTGGGTAAATTGGTAACAGTGAAGACTATGGACAGAATGTCCTGTGCTGTATTGTAACTAGGGTTACAAAATAACAGAAACTCTCCCAAAATGTCCCAGGTTTTCCAGAAATCTCAGTTGGAGGATCTCATGATTCAGGAGGGTAGGAGCAGGGTGGGAATCCTCCAACTGGGGAAATTTTGGGAATTTTACAACCCTAACAGTAACTCACTGCAATCCCATTGCAAGGCACAAGAATGATCCTAGTTCCACTGCCCAGAGAGAACGTTCCCACAGGCTTGTTCTGTCCTTCCTCATGGGCCTCCAGAAGAAACCCTTTATAGGTGAAGGTTCCTGACAGGGTCACTGAGAAAGAGAGAGAGGTAGAAAGGGAGAGAGAGAAATTGAAAAAGGGAGAGAGAAGGAGAAAGAAAGAGAAATTGAGTGCTAAAACTCTGGACGACATGTCCTTGGACTAAGTCATGATTCCCTGCCTCTTAGCAATCTTATATTGTCACGTTAACTGTGCTGGAATACGCTATGTGAAAAGTTAATGCCTGAGCAGGGACGGATTGCCAAAGGGCAATTCTGGTAAATGGTCTATCTCAAATCAAATCAAACTTTATTTGTAACATGCGCTGAATACAAGTGTAGACTTTACTGTGACACGCTTACTTACAAGCCCTTAACCAACAGTGCAGTTCAAGAAGAAAATATTTACCAAGTAGACTAAAGATAAGTAACAACAAAAAGTAACACAATAAGCCCTGTTAAAATGTTTATTTAAATTTTCTCACAACATTTTTAAAAAATTGCTGGGGAATAAAATGGGTTGTGTATTAGAAATGTCCAGACAGATTACTGTTCCCACTCCGTTCCCTCATCTGAGCCAAAACAGTATGGATTGGGTAAGCCTAATAGTGTGTTTCAACCATCTCGGTGACTCACCTTGGATGGTGTCTCCTGGCTGGTAGGTGGTCTGGTTGACAGTGACAGTGTATGGTGAGGAAGAGCTCTGCCCTGTGCTGCCATGAAAACTATTACCAGGTAGCATTGAGCCACACTGAGAAGCAATGGAAGATCCTCCCCCACTGAAACCCTCCACTTGTAAAGCAGTCAGAGAGAGGAGAACGCAGAGAAACCCCACCATTTCTCTGTATAGAAGAGCATATATGAGCCTCCATGTTAGAAGACATTGAAACAAATATCCAGTCTTGTTCAATAGAACTTCATACAAAAAAAGACAAGTATTCAGGTGAATTGTTTGGTGCCAAATAATGTATTAGTCTATTTATTATCTATCTCTAGCATGACGTCTTAAACCCTAATTTCTAACGTTACTGAGGACGATTACTATTATTGCTATTAAAACAACAAAAATACATTACAAAGACAATGTTAATGGGTGCTCGCATCAGTGGGTGCGCTTGTCAGGTGGTGCCAGCATGGCGAAGCCCCCTGCCTAAAGGGATTTTCCAGGGTGGGAAGGACCAAGCCCTGCCCTTGCCCAGGCTGGTATGGAAGCGAGCGCACCCATATGTCACGCCCTGATCAGTTTCACCTGTCTTGTGCTTGTCTCCACCCCCTCTAGGTGTTGCTCGTCTTCCCCATTATGCATTGTGTATTTATACCTGTGTTTTCTGTCCCAGCCTCTCTTTTTCTGCGTCCTCCTGGTTTTTGACCTTAGCCTGTCCTGACCCTGTACCTGCCCGCCTGACCTCTCTGCCTGTCCCTGACCCTGCCTGCCGTCCTGTACCTTGCTCCTGCTCTGGATTATCGACCCCTGCCTTCCTTGACCTGTCGTTTGCCTGTCCCAGTGTTATGATAAGCATTGTTACTTCTCACCATCTGCACTTGGGTCTTACCTTGATTCCTGATACCATAACCACCACGACCAGCACACACACTTCTCAGACCGTGAAACCAAAACACAAAACTAAACACACATTCTCACCCTGATTGGAGGAGCTCAAACATTTATACTGTTCATGTGTCTATGTATTTATTCCAACACTCATTAATTCCAACCTTCAGACAGTCACAGATCAACCCATCTTTCCCAGTAAATCATCATCCTACCATTTTCTCCGGCATCACTTCCCTCCATTCACTAGTGGCTGACAATTATTTGTTAGTGTTATTAACATAGGCCTGTTAAATAGTTAGTAGTGAAAGTAGTTCATTAAAATATGGCTTACCGGGTTGATTTAACTTCAGCTAGACGAGTGTTGAATTGAACTGTTTCAAGGACATGATATACAACCGAGTGTGAATCAGAGCTTGGCACACAGAGACCATATATATCAGGTCCCAGGTCATGGTAACAAAAATGAATGCCTGTCTTCATCTACTTCCTTGTGACCTAATAACACACACACACACACACACACACACACACACACGTTTTTTGTTTTTGAGTGCTCTTTGGCAAGGTTCCATAGCTGTGACATGATAATAAATGTTCATGTTAAGATATCACAGTAGATTGTTGTTTATCTTGCAAAATGTTTCATGTAGCTGTTGAAGACATATAATTAACAAAGGAGGTCCTACAGTAATGTATTATATATGGATCTTACAGTTTTTTTTGATTGCTTAAGCACGATTTTCAAAACAGGGCCCGTGTTTTCAAAACACTACACACAATTAGCACAACCACACACCCAATTAGCAAAACACTACAGATCCTTTGCAAAATTAAACACTCTTGTAAAAACTATACACTTCTTTTTAAAAACCACACTTTGTTACCATATGAAACACACGTTTCACATTACTATACTCTGTTTGCACGAGTTACACTCTGCTGTGATAAACCTAAAACACTTTTAGCACTTCTACTTCCATATGATTAGAGTAGGCTACTATCAACAAAGTACAAATAAAATGTAAATTCACCAAACACTACACAAGACCAATGTTGCAGACTGAAGAAACTCATTTATTTCTCAACACGACCAAAATGTTGACATGGAGATTCATAATACTGTAACCAAACGTCACTTTACGTATTGCAAGTTATATATATATATATATATATATATATATAAATACCTAGACATTGTCTCTTCGCCTAGCTGGATCTGGCCAGAGAATTTCATCAACATCGCAGGCAATGTTGTCATTAGCAAGACACGTTGGAAAGAAACATCTTGAATGACAAATCCATCCGTGCATTGCTGCTACCTCCATCTGGTCACAGGCCTCCTCCATGGCTTGGATGAGGGGTACCTCAGCCTGGAGATGGAGATCATATACCTTCCACCGCCATGCCGAGAAAAACTCTTCTATAGGGTTGAGGAATGGAGAGTATGGTGGAAGATATAGGACAGTGAAATGTGGATGTTTCTGAAACCAGATCTGAACCAGACCAGAGCTGTGGAAAGACACATTGTCCCAGACAACAATGTATTGCATATGATCGATTTGATTTGCTGCTGTTATGTTGTGCAATTGGTCCAAGAATGTAAGTATGAGTGCTGTGTTGTAAGGGCCCATATGGGCATGGCGGTGGAGGACCCCATTCTGTGTAATGGCTGCACAGAGTGTTATATTACCCCCACGTTGCCCTGGGACATTGACTATAGCCCTGTGGCCAATGATGTTTCTTCCCCTCCTTCGTGTTCTCGTCAGGTTGAACCCAGCCTCATCTACGTAAATGAACTCATGCTGGATCTCCTCTCCATCCATTCGTAAAACTCTGAAAAACAGTGTCAGGCAAAATTGTGTAGTTCCGTGTAGATCTAGTATACATATTCCAGTACAGTAAAAGATAATGAGACAGTATGCAAGATCACACTGCTAAAGTGAATACATACCTCTGCATAATCATGCCGCAGTCGTTTCACCCTTTTGGAATTGCACTCGAAAGGCACTCGATAAATTTGCTTACAGTTTTTTTGGATTGATTACACACTAAAATTAAAAGTTGTACACTATTAGCAAAACCTTACACTCAAGAAGCAAAACATCAGCCCACATTTGTACAACTATAAGCACATTGTCAACCTCACACTTGTTGCAAAACTCTACACACAGTGATTTGCAAAACATTAAACACACTTAACATACATTACACACAAAAATCTATCATGAAGTCACATCCTTGCAATACCAAAGCACTGACTGTCAGATTACCACACCCTCCAACCTATTGGTTCAACACAGTCATCAGGTGTGCAAACACTTGTTTGCTTAATTGTAGACACACCAATCAGGTGAATTAGCACTATAAAAAGCAGCAGGTGAGTTCATCGGCCTTCAAGCACAATGGAAAGAGTCAGAGAAAGAGGAGGAGGAGGACGACGAGGAGAACGAGGAGGATGAGGAGGAGGAAGAGGAAGACAAGAAGGTGCTCAAAGAGGACCGAATCTGACAAATGAGATCCGCGCAACACTGGTTGACCACGTTGTCAACCACGGCCTGACGCTGAGGGAGGCTGGACTGCGAGTACAGCCAAATCTAAGCCGATATACAGTGGCAAGTGTGATGAGAACATTGACTGGAAAATAGGTATTGTAAAAATATCGTCATATCAAAAACATCTACACGGTTTCAGTAACTGCTTACAGTACTGTATTCTATGCACTATCAGCACTTCTGTTACCTTTTCCTGTGAAATTACTGTACTATTGTATACTGTTTTTTCTACATAGGATTGAGGGTCAGGAACGACAAGGGGGAAGGCCTCCTATGTTCACAGAACAGCAAGAGAGGGAGATAGCTTGGAGCTGCTTGAGTGTTATAGTAAACATGGTTTTGGCCAACAATGCTATCTCCCTCTCTCTTGCTGTTCTGTGAACATAGGAGGCCTTCCCCCTTGTCGTTCCTGACCCTCAATCCTATGTAGAAAAAACAGTATACAATAGTACAGTAATTTCACAGGAAAAGGTAACAGAAGTGCTGATAGTGCATAGAATACAGTACTGTAAGCAGTTACTGAAACCGTGTAGATGTTTTTGATATGACGATATTTTTACAATACCTATTTTCCAGTCAATGTTCTCATCACACTTGCCACTGTATATCGGCTTAGATTTGGCTGTACTCGCAGCCCAGCATCCCTCAGCGTCAGGCCGTGGTTGACAACGTGGTCAACCAATGTTGCGCGGATCTCATTTGTCAGATTCGGTCCTCTTTGAGCACCTTGTCTTCCCCTTCCTCCTCCTCCTCCTCCTCTTACTCTTACTCTTACTCTTTCTCTGACTCTTTCCATTGTGTTTCAAGACTGATGAACTCACCTGCTGCTTTTTATAGTGCTTATACACCTGATAGGTGTGTCTACAATTAAGCAAACGAATGTTTGCACATCTGAATACTGTGTTGAACCAATTGGTTGGACGGTGTGGTAATTTGACAGTCAGTGCTTTGGTATTGCAAGGACGTGACTTCACGATAGATTTTTGTGTGTAATGTATGTTAAGTGTGTTTAGTGTTTTGCAAATCACTGTGTGTAGAGTTTTGCAACAAGTGTGAGGTTGACAATGTGCTTATAGTTGTGCAAATATGGGCTGATGTTTTGCTTCTTGAGTGTAAGGTTTTGCTAATAGTGTACTACTTTTAATTTTAGTGTGCAAGCAATCCAAAAAAACTGTAATGTAGGTCCTGCACTATGAAGCAATAAAAGCTGCATTGTTTCCAAATATAGTTTTATTTACTTTTGACATGCCTTACACAGGAAGAATTCCAGTCTGACTCTGAGTCAAGTCTGGTTGGTTTTACATTTTTATCTAATAGAAGAACCAAGTAAACAACCAAATGATAGGACGCTGACGCATAGATTCCCTTTGACGTCAAGTCTCTGTTGACACGGCAATGACAAATCATGTAACACATTTGTAAAACCCACAACAAGAAAGCTCTAATTAAACGTTTCCTCATCATGATTTATGTTCAGAAGCAAAGTAACTCTACTCTTGAATTGTATTGCAACAGAATGGTTGTGCTGCTGGTCCAGTTTCAACTGTTCTGTCTGCGGCTAGGGAACCATGACCTGTTCAGCGGACGTGCTACCTTCTACCGCAACTGCTTTCTCAACCTCTGAATGCTCGGCTATGAAAGCCAATTGACATTTACTCCTGAGGTACTGACCTGTTGCACCCTCAAATACCACTGTGAGTATTATTTTACCCTGCTAGTCATCTCTGAACGTTTGAACATCTGACGAACAATCTGGCCTTAAATGGCCATGTACTCATATAATCTTCACCCAGCACAGCCAGAAGAGGACTGGCCACCCCTCAGAGCTTGGTTTCTTTCTAGGTTCCTGCTTTTCTAGGAAGTTCTTCCTAGCCACCGTGCTTCTACATCTGCATTGCTTGCTGTTTGGGGTTTTAGGCTGCGTTTCTCTATAGCACATTGTGACATCTGCTGATATAAAAGGGCTTTAAAAATGTTTGATTGAACAGCAAACCTGCTTTCAAAAAACTCCTCTCCCCTATTTGACCTAAATAGTTTGTGTATGTATTGGTATGTAGGCTACGTGTGCCTTTTTAATTTGAATGTATTTATTTTATTTTAACCTCACTAAGGTAGGGGGCACTATTTTCACCTCCGGATGAAAAGCGTGCCCAAAGTAAACTGCCTGTTACTCAGGCCCAGAAGCTAGGATATGCATATAATAGATAGAAAATACTCTAAAGTTGATCAAACTGTTAAAATAATGTCTGTGAGTATAACAGAACTGATATGGCATCCATCCAAGAAGTAGGATTTTTTATGTTTGTAGTTTTCCATTGACTGCCTTTACATTATCCAATGATTTAGGACTCAGATTGCACTACCCATGGCTTCCGCTGGATGTCAACAGTCTTTAGAAATTGTTTCAGGCTTGTATTATGAAAAATGAGAGAGTAAGACCACTCTGAATGAGTGGACCCTGCAGTGTCCCAGAGCTGTTTACTGCGCATGTGTCACACCCTGACCATAGTTTGCTTTGTATGTTTCTATGTTTTGGTTGGTCAGGGTGTGATCTGAGTGGGTATTCTATGTTGTATGTCTTGTTTGTCTATTTCTATGTCTGGTCTGATATGGTTCTCAATCAGAGGCAGGTGTTAGTCATTGTCTCTGATTGGGAACCATATTTAGGTAGCCTGGGTTTCACTGTGTGTTTGTGGGTGATTGTTCCTGTCTCTGTGTTTTCACCAGATAGGACTGTTTAGGTTTTCACACATTTATTTGTTTTGTTAGTTATTTCATGTCGAGTTCCTTTATTAAAGAAAATGAATAACCACCACGCTGCATTTTGGTCCGCTTCTCCTTCACCAGAGGAAAACCCTTACAGCATGACTGAGAGCGCACCTTCCTTGTTTTTATTTTCTATTGAATAAGCTATTGTCCGGTTGAAATATTATTGTTTATTATGACTTAAAACAACCTGAGATTTTTGTCTGCTTGTTGTGACCGCCATGAAGCCATTGGATTACTGAACAAAACGCGCCAACAAAACGTAGGTTTTTGGATATAAAGAGGGACTTTATCGAACAAAACAAACATTTATTGGGTAACTGGGAGTCTTGTGAGTGCAACCATATGAAGATCATCAAAGGTAAGTGATTAATTTTATCGCTATTTCTGACTTTTGTTACTCCTCTATTTGGCTTGTAACTGTTTAATGTTGTGTGCTGGGCGCTGTTCTCAGATAATCGCATGGTATGCTTTCACTGTAAAGCGTTTTTGAAATCTGACAATGGTTGCATTAACAAGTTAATATTTAAGCCGATGTATAACACTTGTATGTTTTTTTTAATTTTTACTTTGAGTATTTCTGTTTTTGAATTTGGCGCTCTGCAATTTCCCACACCCCCTAGAGAGGTTGATTGTTGTAGTTCTGTCCTTGAGCTGTTCTTGTGTATTAATGTTTTGTAATATGTCATGTTTCATGGTTTGTGTGGGCCCCAGGAAGAGCAGCTGGTGCTTTTGCATCAGCTAATGAGGATCCTAATTAAATACCAAATATCAAATACCTTAATTCTTAAGGATATGGGGCACTATTTTCACGTCCGGATGAAAAGTGTGCCCAAAGTAAACTGCATGCTACTCAGGCCCAGAAGCTAGAATATGGATAGATTTGGAAAGAAACTCAAGTTTCTAAATCTGTTAAAATTATGTCTGTGTATAACAGAACTTATTTGGCAGGCGAAGCCCTGAGAACAAACCAACCAGGATATTTTTTTTGAGGTCACTCTCTTTTCAATAAGGTTTTCAATGTAGATCTAGATTTCTAAGGCACTTGCTTGCATTTCCTATCGCTTCCACTAGATGTCAGTCTTTTGAAATTGTTTGATGTTTTTCTTTTGCGTAATGAAGAAGTAGGGCTGTTCAGAACGAGGGTCGAGTTTAGTGTACTGTTGTGGATGGGGCGTGCGACCTGAAAGCTTGCTCCACATGGTTTTCGTCCGGTATTGAACACAGTTTATTCCCTCTTAAATTTGATTATTTACGTTTAAAAATACCTAAAGTTGGATTAGGAAAGTTGTTTGAAATGTTTGGATCAAGTTTAATTTAACTTATTAGATACTTTGTAGTCATTTTGAGCGAGTTGGAAACGGTGTATTTTCTCAATGAAATGCGCCAAATAAATTGACATTTTGGGAATATAATGACAGAATTTATCAAACAAAAGGACCATTTGTGATGTTTAATGGACATATTGGAGTGCCAACAGAAGATCTTCAAAGGAAAGGCATGAATTATATCGTTATTTCTGACTTGTGTCGCGCCTGGCGGATTAAAATGTGATTTGTGTTTGTTTGATGGTGTGCTGTCCTCAAATAATAGCATGGTTTGCTTTTGCCGTAAAGCCTTTTTGAAATCTGACACTGTGGTTGGATTAACAAGAAGTTCATCTTTAATCCGATATATAACACTTGCATGATTTATTAATTAGTATTATGAGTATTTGTGGTTTTGAATTTGGCGCGCTCCTATTTCACTGGGTGTTGGCAAATCAATCCCGTTAACAAGATTGGCATGCCAAGGGATCACTAAGAAGTTAACCTCTAGATACTCCCCATCCGGGATCGTGAATAAAGCCTCAGGCTCATTAGCATAACGCAACGTTAACGATTTCTGAAAATCGCAAATAAAATGAAAATAATGCGCCTGCTCTCAAGCTTAGCCTTTTCTTAACAACACTGTCATCTCAGATTTTCAAAATATGCTTTTGAACCATAGCAATTCACTAATTTGTGTAAGAGTATGCAAAGCTAGCTTAGCATTTTGAGTAGCATTTAGCATGCAACATTTTCACAAACCAGATAACCAAATAAAATCATTTACCTTTGAAGAGCTTCGGATGTTTTCAATGAGGAGACTCTCAGTTACATAGCAAATGTTCAGTTTTTCCTGAAAGAGTCTTTGTGTAGGAGAAATCGCTCCGTTTTGTACATCACATTTGGCTACCGAAACGAACCGAAAATTCAGTCACCAACAACGGCAAACTTTTTCCGAATTAACTCCATAATATCGACCGAAACATGGCAAACGTTGTTTGGAATCAATCCTCAAGGTGTTTTTTCACATATCTCTTCATTGATATATCGTTTGTGGAAGCCTGCTTTCTTCTCTGAATTCCATGGAAAAATACTTGCAGCTGAGGTTTGCGCACCAATTTCGGCGCAGGACACCGGGCGGACACCTGGTAAATGTGGTCTCTTATGGTCAATCTTCCAATGATATGCCTACAAATACGTCACAATGCTGCAGACACCTTGGGGAAACGACAGAAAGGGCAGGCTCATTCCTCTCCCATTCACAGCCATATAAGGAGACAATGGAAAACGGAGCCTCAAAAATCCTGCTGATTTCCTGGATGCCGTTTCATCTTGGTTTTGCCTGTAGCTCACGTTCTAGGGCACGCACAGAGAATATCTTTGCAGGTCTGGAAACGTCAGAGTGTTTTCTTTCCAAAGCTATCAATTATATGCATAGTCGAGCATCTTTTTGTGACAAAATATCTTGTTTAAAACGGGAACGTTTTTCATCCAAAAATGAAATAGCGCCCCCAGAGTTTCAAGAGGTTTTAAGTGGTCCGCCAGATCAGAGGCAGTAGGGATGACCAGGGATGTTCTCTTGATAAACTGCATGAATTGGACAATTTTCTTGCTAAGCATTCAAAATGTAACGAGTACTTCTGGTTGTCAGGGAAAATGTATGGAGTAAAAGTAACGTTATTTTATTGAGGAATTTATGCAAGTAGTACTAAAGCCTGTTAGGGATCTTGAGTCCCATTTGGGAACTTTCCCTCCCACGTTCAGCTGGTATGTGGCGCATGGAACGCAAAAAATATTCTTAAAAATATTTAACCTCCACACATTAACAAGTCCAATAGCTCAAATGAAAGATAAACACCTTGTTTATCTACCCAGCGAGTCAGATTTCTAAAATGTTTTACGGCAAAAACATAGCACATATTTATGTCAAACCACCACCGAAGACACAGTTAATTTGCATAGCCAAGTTGAACAAAATATGCAATCAACAAACGCAGGATTAAAAGAGAAATAATTCACTAACCTTTTGAAGTCTTCATCAGATGACAGTAATATAACATGTTACACAGTACATTTGTTTTTTTTCAATAATATGCTATATATATCCATAAATCTCTGTTTACAATGACGCATTGTTCAAAAAATGCTACTCAAATGTCCTGAGAAATTACGATAGCTCCGGCAGATAACAAGCAATACACATCATAAACTTTAACTAAATATGCATGTTCTACATATATATAGAAAGATACACTTCTTCTAAATGCAATCGCTGTGTTACATTTATTTTTAACGTTACAGAATTCGTTCACTAGGCTATAATATGAGTCGGCGCTCAGAAATTAGCATGATGGCTCCTCTATCTTGGAGTCCACAGAAACCCAAATTTAACACATAAATATTCCCTTACCTTTGCTGTTCTTCCATCAGAAGACCTGGAAGGAATTATACTTACCAAAAACAGCGTTTAGTTGTGAAGTCTGTCTTTCGGTTATCAAACACGGCATATTTCGGTTGAAATGCAGCCAAAAGTCAAGTGGATGCGCACCAAAACGTCGAAATTATGTCGACTAAACTTGTCAAACTATGTTCATAACCAAGCTTTAGCATGTTATAAAGGTGCACAACAATCCTCAGGACGAACAGAAACACACGCGTCGTTTAATCCATCTTGGAAGAGAGAGATCACTGGAGGAGAGCGCGCATGAATGTGACCTTTTTTTCCGCGTGACCGAAAGGTTTCGGGCCGCCAAAACTCTCGTGAGCGTGCGATTCTCACAATGAGAAGCCCCATTGAAAGCAGATATCGCGCTGAAGACATAGAAACTGTTCCCAGGTCTGTAGGTGCTTGGGAAGGGTGGGGGCGACGACGTCAAAGTTGGGCCAACTTTCATGATGACAAGAGCGAGTTTGGGAGAATGACTGCCCTGAGAGTTCTGCTTTACATACAGACATAATTTCAACGGTTTTAGAAACTTTAGAGTTTTCTATTCAATAATATTTTTTATATGCATATATTAGCAATTTTTGACAGATTTTTTTTTCTGTTTAATATGGGCACGCAATTACTCCAAAGGGGGCAGCAGACAGCCCTATCTTTTTAAAGTAATTTTATATAAGTAATGTGAATAAAATTATGGTGTAGTTTATTTCAACAAAGTTCCCCGTTAACTATTCAGTGTTTTGTCTATTACACCACCATGAATGTATGACCAATTACCACAATAATATTAGGCCTATGTTTGTTCACAGATATTTTAATGTATTTTTTTCAAGCTGGTATGATAGTTTCATATTCCCATTGATACAACTCAAAGCTTTTGAAATAAGCTTGTATCATCGACATCAAGCGAGCATGTGTATGAAGTATAAGCATGATAGTGCAATGCATCTGACTGTTGATGATTACATTTGTAAATATTTAATTGTATCCATCTTTAACAAATACATTATTAGTAGGAGTATATCCTAACCATCTGGATCTCCGTTACTCTATCAGGAATGGACAATAGCAGCAGACTGATGTTTGCATTCATCATGGTAATGGCGTACATGGTGATGGGAGCCCAGACCCAGAACTCCACAAAGGCCCCGCAAGTCACAATGGCAGCTAATGCAGCTACGGAACCCAACGTAACTATGCCATGAACGTAACTATCAGCCAATGGTACTATGGCACCCAACACAACAATTCTCTGACAGGCTGTGGTACCTGTTGTCAACATCACCGTCACAGCTCTCACGGTGAGTTGCCTAGGCTACACGTCTCACTCGGTCTCACAGAGTCTCTGACTAGAAAAAGGAACAATACATTTCTTATCACTCAGTTTTCCCTCCAAATGAATTATCACTACTTTCCCTCTCTAAACGTATCTCTTTACTCTCTCTTAATAATTGATAAGCATTAAAAGCAATTTATGAATACATAATTGAGTAACTTATAAAACATTTAGAAACATGTAAGACCATTTATAACGTTGTAATTTATGGAAGTTATTAGGTTTACCATATTAACTAATAGAATATAATCCCATATTATTTAGAATAGACAACCAATATGAACGGTTATATAATTTCCTCTCCTCTCTCACTCTCCCTCTTCCATAGCTCTTCTGATCCTGCTCGGTGTACTAGGTATGATGATGCTGTAATGCAGGTCTGAATGTGAAGCACCATGCACTCAGGAATTCTGCCTCCTTACCTTGGTCAGGCTGCATCCCCAAATGACACCCTCTCCCTACATAGAGGCCTTTTTTCACTGTGTCGGGAATAGGGTGCAATTATGGACTAAATCTGGTACCAGAACAAAGGACCATGTCAGATCTGAAGTTATATGCTGAAATATGCAATCATGTTTTTCCACATACTTAATAAAACACCTTCTAGTTGTGGGTAGTAAGACATTAACCAACAGAATGAACCCAGTGATACAAGTCAAGTACTAACATATTATGTTGATAGACAATACCATTTAGAGGAAAAATGCAATCAATTCAAATTCGTATACATATTCTCCAGCACCACCCCAATCATGTGTGAACATTGTACGTTTCTATGGGGATAGAAGTATATGGTTGACATCTTTTTACCAGATTCTTATTTCTTAAAGATACATACTTCCCATTCATCATCTCCAGCAACTCTCCAACATCAACATAGACCTTCATCTACCTTGTTGACCACAAAACATAGAAACCAGCCATTTTAATATACAGTGATGTTGGAGTGTTGCTGGATTCCACGTCGGAACAAAGTAATTTAATTGAAATAACATGAAAACATTGATTCCACCAGAGAACTGCCCAGTGGGCCGTAGATTAAGTCTTAAAGGCTGCATTTAGACAGGGAGACAATTTCTGATATTTTGTCAAATAATTGGTCTTTTGAACAATAACATCAGATCTTTTCACATCGGATGTTTTTCATAGCTGATCAAAATACCAATCAGTGTGTCACGATCATTTGAATGAATGGACCAAGGCGCAGCGTACTTAGAGTTCCACATGTTTAATAAATATTAACCTCACCAAAAACACAATACAGAAGAAAATGAAACATGACGGGCTGCTCAAAGGCAGCTACACAATAACAAGATCCCACAAAAAACAGTGGGGAAAAGGCTGCCTAAATATGATCCCCAATCAGAGACAACAAAAGACAGCTGACTCTGATTGGGAACCATACCAGGCCAACATAGAAATTAAAAAACTAGACTACCCACCCTAGTCACACCCTGACCTAACCAAAATAGAGAATAAAAATGATCTCTAAGGTGTGTGTGTGTGTGTACGCACAATGATGACTCCACTGGATAATCTGTCGATGTGTCCTTAATTAAGCAAGGCACTTAAATCTAGTTGCTCTGAAAAGGTGTGTCTGATAAATGTTTACAATTTAATGTAAGCAGTTTTTCAAGCCACGTCATGTTTGCTGAAATCCTGCATCTACTAGCACTCACTTCTGTCATCATGAAGTAATTTAAGAGGCTAGTTAAGGATCATATCACTTCAACCTTACCTTGACACACTAGACCCATTTAATTTGCTAACCACCCCAATAGCACTGCAAATTACCCTATCCCATCTGGAAAAGAGGAAAACCTGCATCAGAATGCTGTTCATTGACTATAGCTCAGCAATCAACACCATTGTACCTCCAAGCTCATCATTAAGCTCGCGGCCTTGGGTCTGAACCCTGCCATTTGCAACTGGGTCCTGGACTTCCTGAAAGGCAGCCCCCAGGTCGCGAAGGTAAGAAACCACACCTCCACTTCGCTGATCCACAACACAGGGTCCCCACAAGTGTGTGTGCTCAGCCCCCTCCTGTACTCCCTGTTCACCCTTGGCGACGTGGCCACGAACGCCTCCAACTCAATCATCAAGTTTGCAGATGACACAACAGTAGTAGGCCTAATTACCAACAATGACGAGACAGCCTACAGGGAGGAGGTGAGGGCCCTGGCGGAGTGGTTTCAGGAAAATAACCTTTCAACAATACGAAGGAGCTGATCGTGGACTTTAGGAAACAGCAGGGGGAGCATACCCCATCCACATCGACGGGACCGCATTGGAGAAGGTGGAAAGCTTCAAGTTCCTCAGTGTACACATCACTGACAATCTGAGTGTGTCTACCCACACAGACACTGTGGTGAAGAAGGCGCAACAGCGCCTCCTCAACCTCAGGAGGCTGAAAAAATTTGACTTGGCCCCTAAGACCCTCTGAAACTTTTACAGATGAACATTTGAGAGCATCCTGTCAGGCTGTATCACCGCTTAGTATGGCAACTGCACTGCCCGCAACCGCAGGGCTCTCCAGAGGGTGGCTCGGTCTGCCCAACGCATCACCCTACCTGCCCTCCAGGACACCTACATCACCCGATGTCACAGGAAGGCCAAAAATATCATCAAGGACATCAAATAACCGAGCCACGGCCTGTTCATCCCACTTCCATCCTGAAGGCGAGGTCAGTACAGGTGCATCAATGCTGGAACCACGAGACTGAAAAACAGATTCTATCTCAAGGCCATCAGATCGATAAATAGCCATCACTAGCCGGCTACCACCCAGTTACTCAATCCTGCACCTGAGAGGCTGCTGCCCTATATACATAGACATGGAATCATTGGCCACTTTAGTAATGGAACACGAGTCACTTTAATAATGTTTACATACTGCTTTACTCATCTCAAATGCATACACAGTATTATTTTCTAAAGAATTTAGTCAATGTTTAATTTGTGTGGATTGTTGTGAATTGTTAGATACTACTGTACTGTTGGATTTAGGAACTCAAGCATTTCGCTACACCCGCCTTAACATATGCTAAATAAATGAAGTTATATCTGTCTATAAACATGGGTCCTCCTCATTCCCAACCCTGGCTATGCTATTCCACAAAATCATGAAGCATATTTTCAATGTTACTTACATCTCTATTCATAAAAAAAATTTTTTTTACACTTCTTCACATGGAAAGTGTGATGGGTCCGCATTCAAAAAGCATAAAGCTTAGTTCATTTTTTTATATATTGTTATTATTTTAACTACAACATGATAGCATGCAGTTTAGGCTTAACAGCCTTCTACAGTGTGTAGGTTCACAACTTTTTCAACCAGAAACAGTATATTGGCTCATTCATCCCCTCCTCTCCCCTGTAACTATTCCCCAGGTCGTTGCTGCAAATGAGAATGTGTTCTCAGTCAACTTACCTGGTAAAATAACGGATAAAAAAAATGTATTATAGGGAAGACAGGTGAGTAAGCGGTGAGAAGCAGGTGCTTCTAATCAGCATTGCAATTCATCTGCCAATCAAGGATATGGCTTCTCTGGTCTACCTGTAAATGTGTTACCATCACAATGTCTGCGTTTCCACAGGATGCCCAAATGTGATTCTTTTTTTCTCCACTAAATTGTCTTTTGACACATCACATCAGAGCTATTTTTTTCAAAGCTGATCTGATTGGTCAAAATACCAATTAATACAAAAATATCAGAATTGGGCTGCCTGTGTAAACACAGCCAAATAAATACTGAAATACAAGGTAAGGGAGCATATATTCTATTCAAAATATATGTGGACAGTGTTATTGCATAAGAGTACACATTTCTTCACTTCTCTGGCTTAAGGTTTTCTAGAGGCATTCAACACCCAACGCTCAGTTCCATATCAAATACTTGAAGAACTTAACTTGTACTTTCAGCTCCTAGTGGAGCGAATACCCTTACGGATCAGATACAGAACATCTGTACATTTATCTGAATAAATCATATCACTTCATTACAGTACAACGGTTTGATTTGTTTGATCGTAGCTAGCCAGCTACATAGCCGTCTTTGTATCTAAGACAATTGTGTAGTCTAGAGCGATTTTCTAGGTTAGCTGGCCAGCTATTGTCGTTCTTTTAACGTAGCTAGCCAGCTAGCCCCCGAATAGCAGCACTGTAGAAACTATTACAGTACAACGGTTTGATTTGTTTGATCGTAGCTAGCTAGCTACATAGCCGTCTTTGTATCGAAGACAATTGTGTAGCCTAGAGCGATTTTCTAGGTTAGCTAGCCAGCTATTGTCGTTCTTTTAAGGTAACGTAACGCAATCAACCTGCTAGCTAGCCAGCTAGCCCCCGAATAGCAGCACTGTAGAAACTATTACACTCGACGGAACGACTTGATTAGTGTAGTGTCAACATCGCAGCCACTACCAGCTAGCCTACTCCAGCAGTACTGTATCATTTCAATCATTTTAGTCAATAAGATTCTTGCTACGTAAGCTTAACTTTCTGAACATTTGAGACGTGTAGTCCACTTGTCATTCCAATCTCCTTTGCATTAGCGTAGCCTCTTCTGTAGCCTGTCAACTATGTGTCTATCTATCCCTGTTCTCTCCTCTCTGCACAGACCATACAAACGCTCCACACCGCGTGGCCGCGGCCACCCTAATCTGGTGGTCCCAGCGCGCACGACCCACGTGGAGTTCCTGGTCTCCGGTAGCCTCTGGAACTGCCGATCTGCGGCCAACAAGGCAGAGTTCATCTCAGCCTATGCCTCCCTCAAGTCCCTCGACTTCCTGGCACTGACGGAAACATGGATCACCACAGATAACACTGCTACTCCTACTGCTCTCTCTTCGTCCGCCCACGTGTTCTCGCACACCCCGAGAGCTTCTGGTCAGCGGGGTGGTGGCACCGGGATCCTCATCTCTCCCAAGTGGTCATTATCTCTCTCTCCCCTTACCCATCTGTCTATCGCCTCCTTTGAATTCCATGCTGTCACAGTTACCAGCCCTTTCAAGCTTAACATCCTTATCATTTATCACCCTCCAGGTTCCCTCGGAGAGTTCATCAATGAGCTTGATGCCTTGATTAGCTCCTTTCCTGAGGACGGCTCACCTCTCACAGTCCTGGGCGACTTTAACCTCCCCACGTCTACCTTTGACTCATTCCTCTCTGCCTCCTTCTTTCCACTCCTCTCCTCTTTTGACCTCACCCTCTCACCTTCCCCCTACTCACAAGGCAGGCAATACGCTCGACCTCATCTTTACTAGATGCTGTTCTTCCACTAACCTCATTGCAACTCCCCTCCAAGTCTCCGACCACTACCTTGTATCCTTTTCCCTCTCGCTCTCATCCAACACTTCCCACACTGCCCCTACTCGGATGGTATCGCGCCGTCCCAACCTTCGCTCTCTCTCCCCCGCTACTCTCTCCTCTTCCATCCTATCATCTCTTCCCTCTGCTCATACCTTCTCCAACCTATCTCCTGATTCTGCCTCCTCAACCCTCCTCTCTTCCCTTTCTGCATCCTTTGACTCTCTATGTCCCCTATCCTCCAGGCCGGCTCGGTCCTCCCCTCCCGCTCCGTGGCTCGACGACTCATTGCGAGCTCACAGAACAGAGCTCCGGGCAGCCGAGCGGAAATGGAGGAAAACTCGCCTCCCTGCGGACCTGGCATCCTTTCACTCCCTCCTCTCTACATTTTCCTCCTCTGTCTCTGCTGCTAAAGCCACTTTCTACCACTCTAAATTCCAAGCATCTGCCTCTAACCCTAGGAAGCTCTTTGCCACCTTCTCCTCCCTCCTGAATCCTCCTCCCCCTCCCCCCTCCTCCCTCTCTGCAGATGACTTCGTCAACCATTTTGAAAAGAAGGTCGACGACATCCGATCCTCGTTTGCTAAGTCAAACGACACCGCTGGTTCTGCTCACACTGCCCTACCCTGTGCTCTGACCTCTTTCTCCCCTCTCTCTCCAGATGAAATCTCGCTTCTTGTGACGGCCGGCCGCCCAACAACCTGCCCGCTTGACCCTATCCCCTCCTCTCTTCTCCAGACCATTTCCGGAGACCTTCTCCCTTACCTCACCTCGCTCATCAACTCATCCCTGACCGCTGGCTACGTCCCTTCCGTCTTCAAGAGAGCGAGAGTTGCACCCCTTCTGAAAAAACCTACACTCGATCCCTCCGATGTCAACAACTACAGACCAGTATCCCTTCTTTCTTTTCTCTCCAAAACTCTTGAACGTGCCGTCCTTGGCCAGCTCTCCCGCTATCTCTCTCAGAATGACCTTCTTGATCCAAATCAGTCAGGTTTCAAGACTAGTCATTCAACTGAGACTGCTCTTCTCTGTATCACGGAGGCGCTCCGCACTGCTAAAGCTAACTCTCTCTCCTCTGCTCTCATCCTCCTAGACCTATCGGCTGCCTTCGATACTGTGAACCATCAGATCCTCCTCTCCACCCTCTCCGAGTTGGGCATCTCCGGCGCGGCCCACGCTTGTATTGCGTCCTACCTGACAGGTCGCTCCTACCAGGTGGCGTGGCGAGAATCTGTCTCCTCGCCACGCGCTCTCACCACTGGTGTCCCCCAGGGCTCTGTTCTAGGCCCTCTCCTATTCTCGCTATACACCAAGTCACTTGGCTCTGTCATAACCTCACATGGTCTCTCCTATCATTGCTATGCAGACGACACACAATTAATCTTCTCCTTTCCCCTTCTGATGACCAGGTGGCGAGTCGCATCTCTGCATGTCTGGCAGACATATCAGTGTGGATGACGGATCACCACCTCAAGCTGAACCTCGGCAAGACGGAGCTGCTCTTCCTCCCGGGGAAGGACTGCCCGTTCCATGATCTCGCCATCACGGTTGACAACTCCATTGTGTCCTCCTCCCAGAGCGCTAAGAACCTTGGCGTGATCCTGGACAACACCCTGTCGTTCTCAACCAACATCATGGCGGTGGCCCGTTCCTGTAGGTTCATGCTCTACAACATCCGCAGAGTACGACCCTGCCTCACACAGGAAGCGACGCAGGTCCTAATCCAGGCACTTGTCATCTCCCGTCTGGATTACTGCAACTCGCTGTTGGCTGGGCTCCCTGCCTGTGCCATTAAACCCCTACAACTCATCCAGAACGCCGCAGCCCGTCTGGTGTTCAACCTTCCCAAGTTCTCTCACGTCACCCCGCTCCTCCGCTCTCTCCACTGGCTTCCAGTTGAAGCTCGCATCCGCTACAAGACCATGGTGCTTGCCTACGGAGCTGTGAGGGGAACGGCACCGCACTACCTCCAGGCTCTGATCAGGCCCTACACCCAAGCAAGGGCACTGCGTTCATCCACCTCTGGCCTGCTCGCCTCCCTACCATTGAGGAAGTACAGTTCCCGCTCAGCCCAGTCAAAACTGTTCGCTGCTCTGGCCCCCCAATGGTGGAACAAACTCCCTCACGACGCCAGGACAGCGGAGTCAATCACCACCTTCCGGAGACACCTGAAACCCCACCTCTTCAAGGAATACCTAGGATAGGATAAGTAATCTTCCCCCCCCTTAATGATTTAGATGCACTATTGTAAAGTGGCTGTTCCACTGGATGTCAGAAGGTGAATTCACCAATTTGTAAGTCGCTCTGGATAAGAGCGTCTGCTAAATGACTTAAATGTAAATGTAAATGTAAATATTTTCAGGACACAAAAACATTCATTAACGTATTTACATTAGCATTGACAATTAAATATGGGGATTGGATTGGAATAGTTTTACACTCTATATTATGTACATTTCAACAAATAATACAAAATAAACGTTAAGCAAATTATTATTCACGGGAAAAAAGATACACACAAAGTGGGGCAAAAAGTATTTAGTCAGCCACCAATTGTGCAAGTTCTCCCACTTAAAAAGATGAGAGGACTGTAATTTTCATCATAGGTACACTTCAACTATGACAGACAAAATTTGAAAAAAAAATTTTTCTCCAGAAAATCACATTGTAGGATTTTTAATTAATTTATTTGCAAATTATGGTGGAAAATAAGTATTTGATCAATAACAAAAGTTTATCTCAATACTTTGTTACATACCCTTTGTTGGCAATGACCGATTCTAAACAACGTTTGCCATGTTTCTGTCGATATTATGGAGTTAATTTGGAAAAAAGTTCTGCGTTGTAATGACTGAATTTTCTTTTTTTTCTTAGCAAAACGTGACGAACAAAACGGAGCGATTTCTCCTACACAAATAATCTTTTTGGAAAAACTGAACATTTGCTATCTGAGAGTCTCCTCATTGAAAACATCCGAAGTTCTTCAAAGGTAAATGATTTTATTTGAATGCTTTTCTTGTTTTTGTGAAAATGTTGCCTGCTGAATGCTAGGCTTAATGCTATGCTAGCTATCAATACTCTTACACAAATGCTTGTGTAGCTATGGTTGAAAAGCATATTTTGAAAATCTGAGATGACAGTGTTGTTAACAGAAGGCTAAGCTTGTGAGTCAATATATTTCTTTCATTTCATTTGATTTTCATGAATAGTTAACGTTGCGTTATGCTAATGAGCTTGAGGCCATGATTACGCTCCTGGATACGGGATTGCTCGACGCAAGAAGTTAAAGAAGAAGTTACAGGTCTGTGAGAGCCAGAAATCTTGCTTGTTTGTTTGTAGGTGACCAAATACTTATTTTCCACCATAATTTGCAAATAAATACATAAAAAATCCTACAATGTGATTTTCTGGATTTTTTTTCTCATTTTGTCTGTCATAGTTGAAGTGTACCTATGATGAAAATTACAGGCTTCTCTCATCTTTTTAAGTGGGAGAACTTGCACAATTGGTGACTGACTAAATACTTTTTTGCCCCACTGTATATTTCAATAAATATGCACGACTACAGTATATAACAAAATACAGTGTTATTGAACAAAAACAGCCAAATCAATAAAATGTTGTACTTGGATGTAAAGTCCTCATTTGGTAGTTCAGCAGATTTAAGGCAGAAGGTTGAAGAGGTTCCAACAAACCAACGTCATCAACAAGCCTGGAAAAACAAACAGACAAACAGGAAAATTATGTTTATTTTTCAAAAGGACATTTCAACAATGACACCTACTGGTTGAGTCAAGTGGTCATCAACAGCCTCAAAAGCATTATATCCTACAGACCACGGTGCAATGACCAGACTGTACAATGACCACACATAACAATGTCCACAGTCCACATTGACCACACTGTACAATGATCAAACAGCACAATGATCACACTGCACAATGACCACAGTCCACAATGACCACAGTGTAAAATGACCACAGTGTACGATGAGCACAGTGTACGATGACCACACTGCACGATGACCACACAGCACAATGACCACACTGTAAAAAGACAAAACTGCACAATTAAGACATGGCACAATGATCAGTTCTCAATGACCACAGTCCACATTGACCACAGTCCACAATGACCACAGTCCACAATGACCACAGTGTTCAATGACCACAGTCCACAATGACAGTCCACAATGACCACAGTCCACAATGACCACAGTCCACAATGACCACAGTCCACAATGACCACAGTGTTCAATGACCACACTGCACAACGACAACATTGAACGATAACCACAATACAAAATTACCACACTGCACAGTGACCACATTGTACAATGACAACACAGCCCAATGACCACAGTCCACAATGACCACAGTCCACAATGACCACAGTGTTCAATGACCACACTGCACAACGACAACATTGAACGATAACCACAATACAAAATTACCACACTGCACAGTGACCACATTGTATAATGACAACACAGCCCAATGACCACAGTCCACAATGACCACAATGTACAATGACCACAATGTACAATGACCACACTGCACAATGACCACTGTGTTCAATGACCACAGTCCACAACGACCACAGTCCACAATGACCACAGTCCACAATGACCAGCGTTCAATGACCACAGTTGACAATGACCACAGTCCACAATGGCAACGCTGCACAAAGACCACAGTCCACAATGACCACAGTGTTCAATGACCACAGTGTACAATGACCACACTGCAAAATGACCACACTGCAAAATGACCACACTGCACAATGACCACAATGCACAATGACCACACTGTACAATGACCACACTGCACAATGACCACACTGCACAATGGCCACACTGCACAATGACCACACTGCACAATGACAACACTGCACAATGACAACACCGCACAACGACTACAGGGTACAATGACCACAGTGTACAATGACCACACTGCACAATGACCACAGTCCACAATGACCACAGTGCACAATGACTACAGTGTAAAATCACCACACTTCACAATGACTTCACTGTACAATGACCACACTGTACAATGATCACACTGCACAATGACCACAGTCCACAATGACCGCAGTGTAAAAGACCACACTTCACAATGACCTCACTGTACAATTACCACACTGCACAATGACCACACTGCACAATGACCACACTGCACAATGACAACACTGCACAATGGCAACACTGCACAATGACCACACTGCACAATGACCACACTGCACAATGACCACACTGCACAATGACCACACTGCACAATGACCACACTGCACAATGGCAACACTGCACAATGACTACAGTGTAAAATGACCACACTTCACAATGACCTCACTGTACAATGACCACACTGCACAATGACCACACTGCACAATGACCACAGTCCACAATGACCACAGGGTACAATGACCACAGTGTACAATGACCACACTCTACAATGACCACACTGCACAATGACAACAGTCCACGATGACCCCAGTCCACAATGACCACAGTGTACAATGACCACAGTCCACAATGACAAGTGTACAATGACCACAAAGCGCATTGACCACAGTGTAAAATGACCACACAGGACAATGACCACAAAGGACAATGACCACAGTCCACAATGACCAAACTGCACAATAACCACAGTGAACAATGACCACAGTGTTCAATAACCACAGTCCACAATGACCACAGTGTACAATGACCCCAGTCCACAATGACCACAGTGTACAATGACCCCAGTCCACAATGACCACAGTGTACAATGACCACAGTCCACAGTGACCACAGTGTACAATGACCACAGTCCACAATGACCACAGTCCACATTGACCACAGTCCCGTCCACATTGACCACAGTGTACAATGAAGAGTGTACAAAGTGTATAATGACCACAGTCCACATTGACCACAGTCCACATTGACCACAGTCCACATGGACCACAGCACACAATGACCACAGCCCACAATGACCACAGCCCACAATGACCACAACCAACAAAGTGTACAATGACCACAGTCCACAATGACCACAGTCCACAAAGACCACAGTGTTCAATGACCACAGTCCACAATGACCACACAGTACAATGACCACAGTGTACAATGACCACAGTCCACAATGACCACAGTCCACAATGACCACAGTGTACAATGACCACAGTCCACAATGACCACAGTCCACAATGACCACAGTGTTCAATGACCACAGTTGACAATGACCACAGTCCACAATGTCCACAGTCTACAATGTCCACACTGCACAACGACCACAGTGTACAATGATCACACTGCACAAAGACCACACTTCACAATGACCACACTGCACAATGACCACACTGCACAATGACCACACTGCACAATGACCACACTTCACAATGACCACACTTCACAATGACCACACTGCACAATGACCACACTGCACAATGACCACACTGTACAATGACTACAGTGTAAAATGACCCCAGGGTACAATGACCACAGGGTACAATGACCACAGTGTACAATGACCACACTGCACAATGACCACAGTCCACAATGACCCCAGTCCACAATGACCACAGTGTACAATGACCACACAGCACAATGACCACACTGTAAAAAGACAAAACTGCACAATTAAGACATGGCACAATGATCAGTTCTCAATGACCACAGTCCACAACGAACACAGTCCACATTGACCACAGTGTACAATGACCACAGTCCACATTGACAACAGTGTACAATGACCACAGTCCACAATGACCACAGTGTTCAATGACCACAGTCCACAATGACAGTCCACAATGACCATAGTGTACAATGACCACAGTTCACAATGACCACAGTCCACAATGACCACAGTCCACAATGACCACAGCTCGTGATAAATGAACAAAAGTCGACTTCACTCACCGTGAAAAAGGGGTTTCCTACAGCTTGATGAAACCTGACTGGAGAGCCCTGTCAAAAGTGTGATGGAGGGAGAGCCAAGATCACCTGCAGGAGAAGAACAACTTCTTCTTTCCTAGGTGTGTGGTGTGGTGTGTGTGTGTGTGTGTGTGTGTGTGTGTGTGTGTGTGTGTGTGTGTGTGTGTGTGTGTGTGTGTGTGTGTGTGTGTACAAGTGCTCTTGCAAAAACAGCTGTGTCAGCATAGTCAACAAATGTACATTTTAAATAGCATTTTATGGTAGACATAAAAGCAGTAATTTAAGAACAAGCTCTCCTGAATCTTACCATTATCCTCAACAGATCCTCGGACAAAGAACACTTTTTGAAGACCAGTATCTATTACACATCTGGGTGTTAGGGTCAACATTTTGAGCAACAGTGGAGTCAAATGATCAGGGATGATGAAGTTCAATTGAAGTATTTTTATATTAGGATCATAAGCAAGTTCTTTGTCCGTCACCTCCAGCTGAAAGAAAAGTATGAAATAATCAAATGTTAAATAATGGAAGTTCAAACAGGACTGTCTTGTGCTCCCGAGTAGAAGTAATCCTCTGTATATGTAATTGGTAATATCACTAGAGACTTAAACTTACTTGTGTTTTGTTGATAAATGTGGCTCCATTGTAAAAGGCCTTTTGAACAGTAAATGTTCCACTTTCGTACACCACAATCACTGATTCAAACTGAAAAAATATCAACAATATTCATCATTTTTTGTTGTCGTAATTAATGAAGTATGTTTTGGTGATGAATGGAGAAGTTCCTGTAATGTCTAAGTATCTGATTATAAAAGGTTGATATGGGTTGCCATACACAAGGTCATTGGTTTGAATCCCATCCTAACATTAACAAATTGTAATTACTTGCCTTTATTTAACCAATCCCTAAACATACTTGCTTAAACTTTACCACTTCATTGCTGTCCTTCGAATAAAATGATATAAGGAAATCTGGATGTGTTGTGTTACCTTGATTTGATTAGTTAGCATTTCACTGATGATTCCCAGGTATCCCTTAAGTGTCTCTGCAGGTGCACTAATCTCCACTATGAAAGGTGGGTAGGTTGTGACAGAGATGTAGGTGCATTTCCTGGGGTCATCTCTAACATCGCAGCCCATTGGTCTAGAGTAGCGCTTTCTTTCTCTCAAACTCTGTGCTTAAAACAAATGTTTAAAAAAATTATATATACTGTATATATATATATATACAGTGCATTGGAAAAATACTCAAACCCCTTCCCTTTTTCCAAATTTGTTACAGCCTTGTTCTAAAATTCACTCAATATTTTTTCCCCTCATCAATCTACCACCTAATGGCAAAGCGAAAACAGTGTTGTTGTTGTTTTGTACATTTATTAAAAATTAGAAACAGAAATACCTTGCTAAAAAAGTTTTCAAATCCTTTGCCATGAGACTCGAGATTGAGCTTGGGGGCATCCTGCTTCCTTTGATCATCCTTGAGATGTTTCTACAACTTGATTGGAGTCCACCTGTGGTAAATTCAATTGATCTACATAAGGTCCAACTGTTGACAGTGCATGTCAGAGCAAAAACCAAGCCATGAGTTCAAAGAGCTCCGAGACAGGATTGTGTCGAGGCACAGATCTAGGGAAGGATACCACAACATTTTTCCAGCATTGTAGGTCCCTAGAGCACAGTGGCCTCGATCATTCTTAAATGGAAGAAGTTTAGAACCACCAAAACTCTTCCTAGAGCTGGCCGTATGGCCAAACTGAGCAACAGGGGTAGAAAGTCCTCGGTCAGGGAGATGACCAAGATCCCGATGGTCATTCTGACAGATCTCTGGAGTTCCTCTGTGGACATGGGAGAACCTTTCAGAAGGACAACCATCTTTGCAGCACTCCACCAATCAGGCCTTCATTGTAGAGTGGCTAGATGGAAGCCAATCCTCAGCGAAATACACAATACATCCCACTTGGAGTTTGCCAAAAGGCACCTAATGACTCTCAAGCCATGAGAAACAAGATTCTCTGGTCTGATGAAACGAAAATGTAACACTTTGGCCTGAATTCCAAGCGTCACGTCTGGAGGAAACCTGGCACCATCCCTATGGTGAAGCATGGTGATGGCAGCATCATGCTGGGGGGATGTTTTTAAGCAGCAGGGACTGGTCAACTAATCATGATCGAGGCAAAGTGGAACGGAGCAAAGTACAGAGAGATCCTTGAAGAAATCCTGCTCCAAAGAGCTCAGGACCTCAGACTGTGGTGAAGGATCACCTTCCAAAAGGACAATGACCCTAAGCACACAGCCAAGACAACGCAGGAGTGGCTTCGGGACAAGAATGTCCTTGTGTGGCCCAGACAGAGAGACCTGTGCAGTAACAATCCACATCCAACCTGACAGAGATTGAGAGGATCTGCAGAGAAGAATGGGAGAAACTCCCCAAATACAGGTGTGCCAAGCTTGTAGCATCATACCCAAGAAGACTTGAGGCTGTAATCGCGGCCAAAGGTGCTTCAACAAAATACTGTGTAAAGGGTCTGCATACTTATGTAAATGTGATATTTCCATTTTTTTAACCTATATAAATTAGCAAACATTTCTAAAAACCTGTTTTTGCTTTGTCATTATGGGGTATTGTGTGTAGATTGACGAGGGAAAAAACGATTTAATACATTTTAGAATAAGGCTGTAATGTAACAAAATGTTTTAAAAAATCAAGGGGTCCGAATACTTTCCGAAGGAACTGTATACAGATTTTTGGGGGTTTTGACATGAATACACTTTGGGCCTTGACTAACCCTGGACATACAGCCTGACCAGGAAAGTCTCAGCACTTAGTGACAGCACAAAATTGGCACCACCTCATACTACTGATGACAGATTCAAATACATGCCGACTCGTTACAACCTTGGCTTTAAGCACAACATTTTCGTCCCTGTGTGACAAAGAGAAAGTGGTCTTGTTTGATTGCTATGAAATTAAACTTTTTCATGTTGAGAGCTAGCGCAACACTAGCGCAACACTAACGCAACACTAACGCAACACTCAACAATGCCTGCTAAATTGAATTTAAATAGTACAAGTACTATGTATCTATACTTGTGTCTGAGGACATTACCGTAAGTCTAAGAGGAGTTGTAGCAGTAGCAGTAGTTGGAGTTGTTGACGTATTAGGAGTCAGAGGAGTAGGACTAGGAATAGCAAATGTAGCAGTAGGAGGCATAGGAGTAGGACTTGGAGTAGCAGATATAGCAGTAGGAGTCATAGTTGTGCTGTTCAGAACTGTTTGGGATAGGTCCAGTAGATGTTGTGTTAGGAGCTGTAGTTGTTGTAGTGGGAGCTGTAGTTGTTGTAGTGGGAGTTGTAGTTGTTGTAGTAGGAGCTGTAGTTGTTGTAGTGGGAGTTGTAGTTGTTGTAGTAGGAGCTGTAGTTGTTGTGGTTGGAGATTTAGTTGAGCAATAGTTGTTGTTGTAGTAGGATCAGTAGTTGTTGTAGTAGGATCAGTAGTTGTTGTAGTAGGATCAGTAGTTGTTGTAGTAGGATCAGTAGTTGTTGTAGTAGGATCAGTAGTTGTTGTAGTAGGAACAGTTGTTGTTGTAGGAGGAGCTGTATTTGTTGTTGTAGGACGAGCTGTAGTTGTTGTTGTAGTAGGATAAGTAGTTGTTGTAGTAGGATCAGTAGTTGTTGTAGTAGGATCAGTAGTTGTTGTAGTAGGAACAGTAGTTGTTGTAGTAGGAACAGTAGTTGTTGTAGTAGGAACAGTAGTTGTTGTAGTAGGATCAGTAGTTGTTGTAGGAGGATCAGTAATTGTTGTAGTAGGAACAGTAGTTGTTGTAGTAGGATCAGTAGTTGTTGTAGTAGGAACAGTAGTTGTTGTAGTAGGAACAGTAGTTGTTGTAGTAGGAACAGTAGTTGTTGTAGTAGGATCAGTAGTTGTTGTTGTTTGAGCTCTTGTTGTGGTGACAGCTGAGGCCCGTCGGTTTACAGTCACGCTCGGCACTGCAATCCAAAATACACTGGAGGTCTGCATAAATGTTGACCTTGAAGAGGAAGACGGATAATAGTACCAATATTAGACTGCACACAAAATTCCTGCACTGTTCTCAAATTATTCTGCAGATCATCCATTTCTGGAAAACCTGGGAGTTTTGGGAAAGTTTCTGGAATTTTGCAACCAAGAGCAAACATTTAGAGGCTTATCACTGGGTAAAACTAGTTTAATCAACGTTCTTTCTTGTAATTTCAACCCCAAATATATATGTGATGACACTGAATCACCATAGAAAATCGAATGGGTTTGGAGGAAGTCATCAACGTAAGGTCATTTCGACAACACAACCAACGGTAAATGAAATCTAGATGCTGAACTGTTGTCTGTGCCGTTGCATCATGCACCAAAATGTTTTTATACTACAAATAGATATATAGTACCGTTGTGCTTTCAATAGGCATGGCACCTCTGCAAACATTTTTGACAAAATATGTTATTTCAGTTGCGTCCTACAGAAAAATCATGTCAAAAAGAACTGTGTCGTGTTTGTGATGGTTTTAGCAGAGACTTTGGTTGCCAAATGCCAGTAACTTCCAACCAGGATTTCTGGAGAACCTGGGAATTTGGGGAAAGTTACTGTAATTGTTCAACTCCAGTAGAGACTCACTTGACTATGATGTTGCCCAATGAGGATGAGGATGGTGCTGTCCAGGTGACTGTTACTGATGATCTAGGAAGATTGTTGTTTTGACTCACCCCAGAGGCCTAACAATAAAACAACAGGTAATGTCAATCACTAGAGGACAATGATCTTGGTACATTGATGTAAGGTAAGACACTGATCAATGCTTATTGGTGGGTCTAGCTATAGTACGTAAAGGTAACAAACAGTAAATCTGGAATCCACCAACTAGATTTCTGGAAAACCTTGGAATTTTGGGAAGTTACCGGAATTTTTGCAACCCTACTTTTCAGCACTGTGTAGCCGGACCAGTAAAATCTCTCCTATTATTGGGCTCAAGTCAGTTTCATTTGACGTATTGATGAGTCAATATAGTCCAATAAATCAGTGGGTAAATTGGTAACAGTGAAGACTATGGACAGAATGTCCTGTGCTGTATTGTAACTAGGGTTACAAAATAACAGAAACTCTCCCAAAATGTCCCAGGTTTTCCAGAAATCTCAGTTGGAGGATCTCATGATTCAGGAGGGTAGGAGCAGGGTGGGAATCCTCCAACTGGGGAAATTTTGGGAATTTTATAACCCTAACAGTAACTCACTGCAATCCCATTGCAAGGCACAAGAATGATCCTAGTTCCACTGCCCAGAGAGAACGTTCCCACAGGCTTGTTCTGTCCTTCCTCGTGGGCCACCAGTAGAAACCCTTTATAGGTGAAAGTTCCTGACAGAGTCACTGAGAAAGAGAGAGAGGTAGAAAGGGAGAGAGAGAAATTGAAAAAGGGAGAGAGAAGGAGAAAGAAAGAGAAATTGAGTGCTAAAACGCTGGACGACATGTCCTTGGACTAAGTCATGATTCCCTGCCTCTTAGCAATCTTATATTGTCATATTAACTGTGCAGGAATATGCTATGTGAAAAGTTTACATCTGAGCAGGGACAGACTGCCAAAGGTCAATTCTGGTAAATGGTCTATCTCAAATAAAATCACATGCGCCGAATACAACAAGTGTAGACTTTACCGTGACATGCTTACTTACAAGCCCTTAACCAACAATGCAGTTCAAGAAGAACAAAATATTTACCAAGTAGACTAAAAATAAAAGGTAACAATAAAAAGTAACACAATAAGCCCTGTTAAAATGTTGATTTAAATTTACTCACAAAATATTATAAATGTCCAGACAGATTACTGTTCCCACTCCGTTCCTTCGTCTGAGCCAATACGGTATGTATCGGGTAAGCCCAATAGTGTGTTTCCACCATCTCAGTGACTCACCTTGGATGGTGTCTCCTGGCTGGTAGTTGGTCTGGTTGACAGTGACAGTGTATGGTGAGGAAGAGCTCTGCCCTGTGCTGCCATGAAAACTATTACCAGGTAGCATTGAGCCACACTGAGAAGCAATGGAAGATCCTCCCCCACTGAAAGCCTCCACTTGTAAAGCAGTCAGAGAGAGGAGAAGGCAGAGAAAACCCACCATTTCCCTAGAGAGAGAGAGAGAGAGAGAGAGAGAGAGAGAGAATAGGATAAATGAATCCATTTACAAAGACACATCTATAAATGACAATATTTCTAATGGGAATATAGCTGTTTTGTAACTACAAACATACAGTATATAGGTAATGTTTCCCTGGCAGTACAGACAATGGAACTCAAACACCTGTGGAAATATAAACTCTGACCTGTTGTCATTAAAGCTCTCTTGTTCATACAGAAAGTTTAACAGTAGCAACAACTATATAACTAGTCAGAATTACACTGTAATAATAATTACATTGAAATAACCAACCTATAATGTTAACAAATAAAGGTAGGGAAAACCCCCTGGAATGATCTTAATATAAGAGCATACATGAGCCTCCATGTTAGAAGACATTGAAACAAATATCCAGTCTTGTTCAATAGAACTTCATACAAAAAAATACAAGTATTCAGGTGAATTGTTTGGTGCCAAATAATGTATTAGTCTATTTATTATCTATCTCTAGCATGACGTCTTAAACCCTAATTTCTAACGTTACTGAGGACGATTACCATTATTGCTATTAAAACAACAAAAATACATTACAAAGAATGGGTGCTCACATCAGTGGGTGCTCTGGTCAGTGGGAGCACTGTCCCCACTTGCCTAAGATGCCAGCATGGCGAAGCCCCCTGCCCAAAGGGATTTTCCAGGGCGGGAAGGACCAAGCCCTGCCTGACGCCCAGGCTGGTATGGAAGAGAGTGCACCCATATGTCACGCCCTGAACAGTTTCACCATATGTCCACATCCCTCTAGGTGTTGCTCGTATTCCCCATTATCCCTTGTGTATTTATACCTGTGTTTTCTGTCTGTCTCTGCCAGTTCCTCTTGTTTGTTCAAGCTTACCATCGTTTGTCCTGTCAGCTCCTGTCTTTTCCTAGTCTCTGGTTTTCTCATCCTCCTGGTTTTTGACCCTTGCCTGTCCTGACCCTGTACCCATCCGCCTTACCTCTGCCTGTCCCTGACTCTTAGCCTGTCTGCCGTCCTGTACCTTGCTCCTGCCCTGGATTATCGACCCCTGCCTTCCTTTGACCTGTCGTTTGTCTGTCCCATGATTGCAGACACCTATGTCTTTTGGCACTGTGCGGACGAGTCATCCCGCGATGTTTGTGATCGTACCCTGATGAGGACAGCTTGGCTGTCGTAACGTTGGTAATTAAGTTTTTGCATCTGAGCTCCTAGAGTGTGCAGCTCTCTTTTATTTTCAAGTTTTATACTCTGCTAAGCCAGCACCTCGCCTAAATAGGTGTGCGTTTCTTTTTCTTCTAGATTCCATTGTTACAATAAACATTGTTACTTCACACCGTCTGCACTTGGGTTTTACCTTGATTCCTGATACCATAACCACGACGACCAGCACACACCTCTCAGACCGTGAAACCAAAACACAAAACATATATAACTAAACACACATTCTCACCCTGATTGGAGGAGATCAAACATTTATACTGTTCATGTGTCTATGTATTTATTCCAACACTCATTAATTCCAACCTTCAGACAATCACAGATCAACCCATCTTTCCCAGTAAATCATCATCCTACCATTTTCTCCGGCATCACTTCCCTCCATTCACTAGTGGCTGACAATTATTTGTTAAAATATGGCTTACCGGGTTGATTTAACTTCAGCTAGACGAGTGTTGAATTGAACTGTTTCAAGGACATGATATACAACCGAGTGTGAATCAGAGCTTGGCACACAGACACCATATATATCAGGTCCCATGTCATGGTAAAAAAATAAATACCTGTCTTCATCTACTTATCAAGAACTCCACTTCCTTGTGACCTAATAACACACACACGCACGCACGCACACGCACGCACACACACACACACACACACACACACACACACACACACACACACACACACACACACACACACACACACACACACACACACACACACACACACACACACACACACACACACACACACACACACACACTTGTTTGACATGTTTTTGAGTGCTCCTGGGCAAGGTTCTATAGCTGTGACATGACAATAAATGTTCATGTTGAAATATCACAGTAGATTGTTGTTTATCTTGCAAAATGTTTCATGTAGCTGTTGAAGACATATAATTAACAAGGAAGGTCCTACAGTAAGGTATTATATATGGATCTTAATGTAGGTCCTGCCCTATGAAGCAATAAAAGCTGCATTGTTTCCAAATATAGTTTTATTTACTTTTGACATGCCTTACACAGGAAGAATTCCAGTCTGACTCTGAGTCAAGTCTGGTTGGTTTTACATTTTTATCTAATAGAAGAACCAAGTAAACAACCAAATAATAGGACGCTGACGCATAGATTCCCTTTGTCATCAAGTCTCTGTTGACACGGCAATGACAAATCATGCAACACATTTGGAAAACCCACAACAAGAAAGCTCTAATTAAATGTTTCCTCATTATGATTTATGATCGGAATCCAGAAGCCAAGTAACTCTACTCTTGAATTGTATTGCAATAGAATATAATCTCCTCCCCTCAAGTTGTAACGCTCGCCCTCTTCTTCTGACGAGGAGTAAGAGATATCGGACCAGTGTGCAGTGTGGTAAGTGTCTATAACGATACTTTATTTACATGAACACTTAACTACAATATAACAACGTGAAATACCGAAACAAACGAAACAGTCCCGTGTGGCACAAACACTGACACGGAAAATAATCACCCACAACCCAACAGTGAAACCAGGCTACCTAAATATGGTTCTCAATCAGGGACAACGATTGGCAGCTGCCTCTGATTGAGAACCATACCAGGCAAACACAGAAATCCCAAAACATAGAAAAAGGAACATAGACAACCCACCCAACTCACGCCCTGACCATACTAAACAAAGAGATAACAAAAGAACTAAGGTCAGAACTTGACACAAGTATACTTTTTCTTTATATTTTTTATTTCCACCTTCACCTTTTTCTTATTTTCTAGCCTTTAGAATAAGTTTCTTCCAGGTCTCTGAATATTTCACCGTACTCTCTATGCCAAATGTCCTCCCCTATATGATTTAGAAACCAAGTTGCCTCTCTCATCTCTCTCTGCCCTCTCAGGTCCCGAAACAGTGTG
The DNA here is from genome assembly GCF_036934945.1 of Oncorhynchus masou masou. Classification (NCBI taxonomy): domain Eukaryota; kingdom Metazoa; phylum Chordata; class Actinopteri; order Salmoniformes; family Salmonidae; genus Oncorhynchus; species Oncorhynchus masou. The sequence continues at coordinate 15,654,018 of NC_088234.1, read as the reverse complement.
GATTTTCTATAGCAGCAGACGGCCATAGAGAGGCACTGTGTAGCTCCAGAGTCTCCCCCTAAAACTAGTTAGGGTGTAAAACGCAATATCAATCAACTAACAATTGCAACTCTGTTCATGTGCAGCAACTTGTTAGGGTTAGGGCCAGTTTTGGCGTTTAAGGTTAGGGTTAGAGTTATGGTTGGGGGGACAGGAATAGGTTATGGTAAGGTTAGGGCTAGGGTTAGTGAATAGTCAGATGAACAATTTCTTAAAGTTTGTTGAGAAAGTAGGGGGACTTATCTAAAAAAGTGCTACAAAAAAAAAATTCAATATATTTATTTAAAGATTAGAATAAGGGTCCAGAGAGTTTTATGGACGACATCGTCTTCTTGTACTTTGAATATTGAAATGCATTTGTTGTGTTCCATGCCTTTACAGAGAGTAATATGTTGACTAAACAGAGTACAAGAGGAGAAGCTATGATTTACATGTTGCTAAGGCAACATAAATTGACGTGATAGATTATCAGACTTCCTCCATAAAGTATAGTGATGAAGAGACATGCAGGCAGACCTTGGAGAGAGGAGTCACTCCACTGATCAAGACTGACTGAGATATCCTACTATTAAGAGGTGAGTGAGATACTTTTTACCGTAGTATCTCAAAACATTTTCCTCTCTATTTCTAATCTTATTGGAAAGTGGTAGCTTTTGAATGCACCACTAGCTGAAACAATACATTTCCACCAGTGGTGGAAAAAGTATTACATTGTCATACTTGATTAAAAGTATCAGGACTCAGGATAAGACCCAGATGCAGACAGATTGAATCACAGATGTTTATTTACTAAACAGGTTGCAGGCAAATGACAGGTCAAGGGCAGGCAGAGGTCAGTAATCCAGGGCAGAGTCAGTAAGGTACAGAACGGCAGGCAGGCTCAGGGTCAAGGCAGGCAGAGGTCGGTAATCCAGGGCAGAGTCAGTAAGGTACAGAACGGCGGGCAGGTTCAGGGCAGGCAGAATGGTCAAAACCTGATGAACTACAAAATAGGGACAAGCGCAAACAGGAGTACAGCAACAAACAAAAAACACGCTGGTCGGCTTGACGAGACAAGACGGACTGGCAACAGACAAACAGAAAACACGCTGGTCGGCTTGACGAGACAACAGACAAACAGACAAACACCATTTCTGCGTTGCGGATAATTAATGTTTGAGGCTTTACTTTACTGAGATGTATAAAATGTCTATATTCGAGGAGTGCCCACTGCACTTCACTCATGAATATGCAGCTCAAGTATGCATATATTTGCGCAGTCTTGCAAGAATTGGAACATTTTCTTGTTGTTTTCCTTACACATAATCACTTTGGACATGTGTGCGTTCCTATCAAAGTAAGTTCCTTATTTTCTGTATATCGTGTTGTCGTTTCCACCGTAGGCACCTGCAGTATTGCAATGAAACAGCAGGTGTAACAGGGTTATATGGGTGATTCCCCTTGCCACTTTATTGTTAAGCCAATGGGTTTTTGGTTTGCGTTTGTCTTGCCTTCACCTACTCAACATGGCATCTTATTGGCTGGTTTGTGTAGCTTGCTTACGAGGGGGGATGTTCCAGTTAGAATCGTCCCAGTGAACAAGCACCAAACCAGCGGTAAGTTGTTGGTTGCAAAGCACTGTACATCAAAAGTGACTTTTATACTCTCAAGTGATGATTTAAATGTACAATTTATATCAAATTGTTTGTAAATGTTATTCGAACATCACACATAAGATGCAGCGGTTTTTGGAGAATATTTGTTGTGCATTTTGTTGTAAAGAATTCCCAACCGTACTAGCTAGCAACTTACTGTGTCTGGGGGGGGGGGGTCATATATTTTGTACAGTATTTTGTACAGTGCGTGAGTGCAGAGTTGGATGGTGAGATGTGCATTGCATGACGTGCAATTTTGTGCCGTTCCTATCAGGTACATTGTTGAAGATATTATATTGTATATTGTAATTGTATTATTTTGGTAACTAGCCCAGTGAACAAACACCAAACCAGCGAATAAAGCTACATGACTGGTGCTACAGGTTGGAGTTCCGTGTCGATGACTGATTGTACACAACGCAAGAAGAGTACTGTTACAGTGGTGCCGTGACCGTTCTTCTGGATCGGATTATCCTTCGCTGGATTTCCATCTCAGAACTTCGCCGTGGTTGCTGTTGAAGAATCAGATAAGACGTTGCTGGTGCAGTTCATGGCGATATCGCATTTCGCCACAAGATGGCGCCACTAGAACGTTTTATTATCGCAATTGATGATTTCTCTGGCTGAGGCTCTTCACAGATAAAGGATAACTTTTGTGTTACTTGTTTATTTGCAATTCTGATGTATATCTGATATAAGTAGGGTGAGTTTTACCAGTGTACTAGATATAGGTTAGATTTTGACGTGAGGTTAAACTATATATATATATATATATATATATATATATATATATATATATATATATATATATATATATATACATATATATATATATATATATATATATATATATATATATATATATATATATATATATATATATATATATATATATATATATATATATATATATATATGTATATGTATATGTTTTGCTATTTACATTTTTATTAGGGTGTTGATTTCCCATTGTTAAAATGGAAGGTGTTGGGAGAGGTAGGGGTTTTCTGTCATTTAATCTGTTACCATCTGTTGGTAGGGGTTCAGCCAAAATTCCAGTTACTTCTACACCTATGCCCAAACTGGAGGGTTTTGATGATAGGTTACCCATGGACACGCCCGAGGATGTGTATGAAAGAGTTTTGCCAAATACAGGGAGTGGGGAGGTCTCCATGGATTTCATAGCAGACATAGTACAGCAGATTGGTCATTCCATTGGGGAGAACATTGCCTCCTGTTTGGAGTCAAAGGCAATTGTTGGACATGTTGGGGACAATGTTATGGGGAGTGTATGCAGCTCGAGGGGTATGGATGTGTCAGGCCTGAACCTGTTATTGAAGTCTGATATCAGGGAACCGGTGTACTTTCGGGGGGGATGGCTCTGAAAAGTGCACAGTGCATGAGTGGGAGGATGTGGTAATGGTTTACATGCGTAAGAGGGGCGTGTCTGTGATGGACCAAGCAGTTGAGGTTATGGGCAGGCTTATGGGAAGGGCCCGCGATGTTGTTAAAGTTGGCATGCGCAGCAATCCCTCCATTGATTTATCTAAAGGCCCGAGTCCCATCTTTGACATACTGAAACAACATTTTAGTGACACTGTTTTTTCAAGCCCCTTGCTGACTTTTATGCCACATTACCTCTGACTGATGAACAACCATTTGAATATTGGCTCAGACTGAACAGGGCTATGGAGGTTGCTGAAGATTGTCTAAAGAGACAGGAAAAAAGTGTTGAAGACCCATCTCGTGAGCTCACAGTCATGTTTATCAGTCATTGCCCTAATGCTGAACTGTCGCTTATCTTTAAGTGCAAGCCATTACAGCAGTGGACTGCTGCAGATGTTCATGAGAGGCTGGATGAATACAGGAGGGAGCGGAGGTACTCTCACTTATCTAAATTGACCCCAGCCATCGCAACAATGAAGCAGGAAGTTGGTGCTGTCATGCCGATCACCATGCCTGCTGTGAGAACCCACATGGAAGTACCCAATACGTTGCCTTACCCAGCCCAGACTATTCAGGGCTCAGCTGAGCCGATGGAACGTATCCTTGCAATGCTGGAGCGTGTGCTGGAGCAGAGGCCACAACAGTCTGACCACAAGTTCCAAAAAGGGAATGGGAGCAAAGTGAAGTCTAATGGGCCATGTAACGTGTGCAGGGATGCTGGACATGATACTTACTTTCACTGCAGGGCCAATCACCTCTGCTTTCTTTGTCATGTAGCTGGCCACGCACGCTCTCAGTGCCCCAAGGCCGCAGCTCTGAGCACAGCTGGTGGAGTCCCTACAGTAATCACTGCTCAGCTCCCGGAAAACTAGTAAGCCTGCATGTAGAAGGGGAGAGTGTTGGGCCTTTTGTAGAGTCCCCATCAGTGAGAGCTGTTGATTTGGAGTCTGTATATAAGTGTTTGTGACGAAATGGAGACTGAGAAGAGTATCATAATGCAGAACACACAGAGACTTTCCCCGTATGATGATTTATTCTATGCCAAGGTGTTAATAGGAGGAGAAGTAGAAGTGAGAGCTATGCTTGACAGTGGATCCATGGCTTGTACCTTGTGCTCTAGGGTCTTACCTGAACTGTTGCATGCAGGAGTGTTGAAAAGTCCATAATTGAGTCCTACAGAGGTAGTCTTGGTTGGTTGTGGTGGGTTGAAGATGAGGCCTTTGGGAGTATGTGAGCTGGAGTTGGAGGTGCACGGATGTAGAGTTGCTGTGCTTACACTGGTGGTTGAAGGCCAGAGTGATGACCTCATCTTGGGCAGCAATCTCCTAAAGCACTTGATTCGCCACCTGAAGACGGATGGAGATCTCTGGAAGAGGGTTTATACTCCTGTGTGTGACGGGGGTGAGGAGAGCAAGCTAATCGATATGATGGCTAATGTGGAGAGATGGAGAGACAGTGAAGTACCTGACAAAGTTGGAACTGTGAGACTAAAAGGGGCTGTGACTCTAGAGCCTATGCAGGAGCACTTAGTCTGGGGCAGAGTACGAATCAGCTGGCAGTGCTGTTGTCATTGAGCCCAGCAGTTCAAGGTCAACACCAAGGTCAATACTGGTAGGGAGGACAGTAGCTCTATTGCGGGGGGATGGATGGCTCCCTGTTAGAGTGATAAAGCCTTCTCAGAAGACAGTGACATTGAGACGAAACGCCACTCTAGCCGATGTCTTTCCTTGCATGGCTCTAGAGGACTTTGACTGTTCGTGTGTGAATGATGATTCATCAGCAGCTTTACAGCAGCAAGTGCAGAGAATGGCTGATATACTCACTGACTGCCAAGATGACTTGACACTGACCAGCCAACTTCCCGATACTGACGGACCTGACAGTTCAAGCGATCCTGAGGTCTTACGTGACTTAGGTTTGACTGATATTGATGTCCCCTCCTGTCAAGCGTCTCCTGCTGGTAAGAAGAAACTCATCCAGCTCATAGCTGAGTACCAGTCTATTTTTTCCAGGCACAAGTTGGATTGTGGAAAAGCTTCCGGATGTCTTCACCGCATTCAACTGAGTGATGAGAAACCCTTTCGGATGCCCTACCGACGCCTTTCACCAAATAATTATGAGAAGCTCAAACATGCATTGAATGTGATGGAAGAACGTGATATCATAAGGAAGTCTAGTAGTGAGTTCGCTTCTCCCCTTGTCCTTGTATGGAAGAAGTCTGGAGACCTGAGACTCTGTACTGATTTTCGTTTGCTCAATGCTCGCACCTTCAAAGACGCCCACCCACTCCCTCACCAGGCTGACGCGCTGGCTGCGTTAGGTGGAAATGCCTTTTTCTCGACAATGGACCTTACCTCTGGCTACTACAATGTGGAAGTACATGAGGATGACCGGAGATTCACAGCTTTTACGTCGCCATTTGGATTGTATGAATACAATCGAATGCCACAGGGGTTATGTAATAGTCCTGCAACCTTTATGAGGATGATGCTAAACATCTTTGGGGATCAGAACTTTCTTAGCCTGCTGTGTTACCTTGACAATGTCTTGGTCTATGCACCCACTGAAGATCTGGCTATACAGCGCCTGGAAATGGTTTTTGAGCGTCTCAAGGCTCACAACCTGAAGTTGGCGCCTAAAAAGTGTAACTTTCTGCAGAGGTCTGTGAAGTTTCTGGGGCATATCATTAGTGCGGATGGTGTAGCTACAGACCCTGAGAAGGTGAGGGCCATTACAGGAGTAATAGAAGCTGATCTGATGAAAGATGGCACTGGCATTCCATCCCAGAAGAAATTGAGGTCATTCCTTGGGATGGTGGTGTATTATCAACAGTTCATTGAAGGTTGCTCGACCATTGCAAAGCCTCTCTTTGAATTGACTACTGGACACAAGGCTCCACGCTGGAAAAAGAAGCGAAGCTCACCTGTCAGGAAGTTGACGGCTGCCGACTGGACAACAGAATGCAGACAGGCCTTATTCCAGCTAAAGCAAGCCTTACTGGACCAGGTTTTGTTGGCCCACCCCAACTTCGAAAAACCCTTTCAACTCTCGGTGGATGCATCCAGCAATGGCTTAGGTGCTGTGCTATGGTATGGACGGATAATAATCCCTTGACATACATTCTGACCAAAGCAAAGCTTGATTCCTGTGAACAGAGATGGGTCGCCAAGCTGGCACCGTACGAGTTTGACATCAAGTACATCCCTGGAAAAATAAATGTTGTTGCAGATGCTTTGAGCAGAGAGTCCTTCGTACGACCTCGTGCACTCCATCGCCTGACAAGGGTCCCGTACGAGACCTTACTAGCTGAAGCCGACACTGTGCGCACAGACAGAGTGCAAGATGTGTTTTGCTGGTCCAGCCACCCCGTTGACAAAGCCTCTGACTCCAACGAAGTGGTCATTAGCTGTCAGGCTACTGTTGACCCCCCATCTGGTGCTTTATCAAGACATGAAGTTGCAGCTGTTCTTCATTCACACAGGTGCTGGGTGGGTGAAGTGGGCTCACATGCACTGCTGTTGCCACAGCTCCCACAGGCTGTTATGCCATCAGAGCAGACCGATGTCGATGTTCTGCCACACAACCTACTGATGCGTAAGCAGCGTGATGACAACATGAAACGTGATCAGCAAAGTCATCTTCTTTGTGGAGAGGGGGAGGAGACCATCCCGGAGAGAGCGTGCCCATGAGAGTGTTGAGGTTTTGTGTCTTCTCAGAAGTTGGGACAAGTTGACCATGAAGATGGGTGTACTGTATCGTGTTTCGGAGAATATGGTTACAAAGAGGAAAATGTATCTGTATGTGGTTCCAGCCTCCATGAAAGCAATGGTGTTGAAGGGTGTCTATGATGAAGCTGGCCACCAGGGCCAACAGAGAACAGTCTACCTGACAAGACAGAGGTTCTTCTGGCATGGCCTGGAGAGGGAGGTAAAAGCTTATGTGAAGTGCTGCAGGAGATGCGTGGTGAGTGAGCAAGACTCTTGATCCGGAAGCAAGAGCTCCTCTTGAGAGCATAATAACAACTGAGCCTCTTGAACTAGTGTGCATAGACTTCTGGTCTGCAGAAGATTATTCAAACAAATCCTTGGATGTGGTCGTTGTTACTGACCACTTTACCAAATTGGCTCATGCCTTCTTGTGTCCGAATCAGTCTGCTAAGTCAGTAGCTCATCAGTTGTGGAACAACTATTTCTGTGTCTACGGGATGCCTCGCCATATACACTCAGACCAGGGAGCCAACTTTGAGAGCGCTTTAATAGCCGAACTGTTGAGTGTTGCAGGCGTTCAGAAGTCTCACACCACGCCGTACCATCCGATGGGGAATGGGTCCTGCGAAAGGATGAATAGGACTTTGGGAAACATGATCCGGGCCCTGCCAACGAGAGCAAAGCACAGATGGCCTCAGGCGCTGAAGTCCCTTACGGTTGCATACAATTGTACAATCCACGAGACCACAGGCTTTGCCCCTTTCCTGCTAATGTTTGAGAGGACGCCAAGACTGCCTGTTGACATAGTCTTTGGCTCTGTCATAGAGAACCCAGAAGTTGTCGACTATGACCAGTTTGTTCAGTCTTTGAGGAGAGATCTGAAAGAAGCCATGAATGCAGCACAGGCATCTGCAGCGAAGCAGTTGAAGAGGCATGCTGACCTTTATGACAGAAGAGTCATATTGTAGTTTCTGCCAGCCGAGAGTTATAAAAATATGACCGTTTGAGTTATGTATTTCTTCATCGCTAGGACAAATGTAGCCTTCATTTTTCCGTTTTGGATGATTTTGTTATGCTGTAGCTACTTCTGTGAATGTCTGAACATTGCATCCAAAAATAAACTGCTCACATTCTGGACATAACTTTGTAAGGACTGTGTTTGTGCAAAATGTTTCTGAAAAAAAAGTGTGGCCTTCTCAAATGCTGATTGTTTCCTTATACCAAAACTGGACGTCCTAAAGAGGCATTCTAAACACACCGGTTTGATCGTACACTACAGGTACCACTGTAGAATGATCATACCCGTGTGCTGGTACATGTGAAAAGGTTTTAAAGTATTTTTACTTAAGTACTTTACATCACATGATTTCCACTAGCATTGCTACATTCTCCAAAAGTGCTAAGAATCAGATTTTCGATATTGCTCAATAATCAGTTAACTAATTTAAAAAGTGTTTGGCCAAATTGTTGTTTTTATTTGTCTTATTTTTTCTAGTCATCTGTTTGTGGTTGCTAGTGATGACTGTAAGTCAGTGTTAGGCTCCTGCACTATGGTACCCATCACCGGCTTCTGTAGTGTGAGGCAGCTTGATGTACAGTACAAAACTCTCCCCTTTACAGGACACTAGGCTATCACAGAGCCTTACCCCTAATCCCTCTCCTTAATACTGAGTGCCAAGTAGAGAGGCATAGTGTGCCATTTTTTTCAGGTTTGGTACAGTATGACTTGACCGGGGAATGAACCCCCAACCTCAGGGTGGACACTCTAACAAGGCCACTAAGTTGGTTCAAACTGTACAGTAGACTATTTTGTTTTATTCAATTTCGAAATGTAGATAATCAGATAGTCATAAGTACACCTGTTTCAGTATAACTGTATTGCAGATGGGCATCATCATTACTGTTATTGTATTATACATGTTACCAATGTTGGTGTTTTATAGATACTACCAATATTGCTGTTTTAAACATACTACCAATTAGAGGTCAACCGGTTAATCAAAATGGCCAATTAGGGCCGATTTCAAGTTTTCATAACAATCGATAATCGACATTGTTGGACACCTATCATGGCCGATTACATTGCACTCCACGAGGAGGTAAGGTGCTAGCTAGCATTAAATGTGTCTTATAAAAAACAATCAATCTTAACATAATCACTAGTTAACTACACATGGTTGATGATATTACTAGTTTATCTTGCTTGTCCTAGTTTATCTTGCTTGTCCTGCGTTGCATATAATCAATGCAGTGCTTGTTAATTTATCATTGAATCACAGCCTACTTTGCCAAACGTGTGATTTAACAAGCGCATTTGCGAATAAAGCACTGTCATTGCACCAATGTGTGCCTAACCATAAACATCAACGCCTTTCTTAAAATCAATACACAAGTATATATTTTTAAACATGCATATTTAGTTAATATTGCCTGCTAACATTCATTTCTTTTTATGAGGGAAATTGTGTCACTTCTCTTTCGTTCTGTGCAACAGAGTCAGGGTATATGCAGCAGTTTGGGCCGTGAGGCTCGTTGCAAACAAAGACAGCCAACTTCGCCAAATGGGGGATGATTTAACAAAAGCGCATTTGCGAAAAATGCGTCGAAATTGGTGCGTAATCTCCAGCTTCAAGTATTCTTCCATGTGATTCAGAGGAGAAACCAAACTTCCACAAATGATATATCATCGAAGAGATATGTGAAAAACACCTTGAGGATTGATTCTAAACAACGTTTGTCATGTTTCAGTCGATATTATGGAGTTAATTTGTAAAATAGTTTGGCGTTATGATGACTGAATTTTCGTTTTTGTTTTGGCCAAACGTGATGAACAAAACGGAGCGATTTCTGATAACACAAAGAACCTTTTTTGAAAAACTGCACATTTGCTATCTAACTGAGTCTCCTCATTGAAAACATCCAAAGTTTATTTTATTTGAATGCTTTTCTTGTTTTTGTGAAAATGTTGCCCGCTGAATGCTAGACTAAATGCTATGCTAGCTATCAATACTCTTACACAAATGCTTGTTTTGCTATGGTTGAAACGCATATTTTGAAAATCTGAGATGACAGTGTTGTTAACAAACGGCTAAGCTTGAGAGCTAGCATATTTATTTAGTTTCATTTGCGATTGTCATGAATAGTTAACGTTGCGTTATGGTAATGAGCTTGAGGCTGTATTTACGATCCCGGATCCGGGATGGCTAGTATCAAGAATTAAACCAAATTGAACATGCTTCATTATTTATCTGAGACAATTGATTTTATTGATGTATTAAATTAAATTGAAAGTGTTCATTGTTCATTCAGTATTATTGTAATTGTCATTATTACAAATATATATATATCGTCTTTCTTTGATCCTCCAATAATCGGTATCGGCGTTGAAAAATCATAGTTGGTCGACCTCTACTACCAATGTTGCTGTTTTCAACATACTACCAATGTTGCTGTTTTTCCTTAGCTTGTTTACACTGTATTGCTTTGGGTGCAGGAGTGGGTGCGTCTGTATTTGGGTGCGGTTGTGAATGTGGGCAGGCCGTTGGACATGCATGTGTGCTTGCAGGTGTATATATTTTAATTATTTATTTTACGAGATAAGTTGACTGAGAATGCATTCTCATTTACAGCAACAACCTGGAGAATAGTTACAAGGGAGAGGAGGAGTGATGAATGAGCCAATTGGAAGCTGGGTATGATTAGGTGGCCAGATTGGGAATTTAGTCAGGACACCAGGGTTCACACCCCTACTCTTATAAATGCCATGGGATCTTTAGTGACCACAGAGAGTCAGGACACCTGTTTAATGCCCCATCCAAAAGACGGCACCCTACACAGGGCAATGTCCCCAATCACTGTCCTGGGGCATTGGGATATTCGTTTTTTAGACCAGAGGAAACAGGGCCTCCTACTGGCCCTCCAACCCCACTGATAATATAGACATCACTGGAATGGTACTATAAAAAGCACTTAGTCATTTAACATTTTCATATTGGGTTAACTTTCTTTCTATGACATCATTTAAATGATGTCAGTAAATGTAAATCATTGGGTGTTATAAACAAGCTGCTTTGACATGTAAAATGTTCATATTTGATTAACAGTAGTTTCTAGAATATCATGTAAATAATTATGTCAGTTCAGTTTTGCTGTTATTCCAAGTGAGGCCAATTCTAATTTGAAAGATATCAGCATAGAGTCACCTCTAATGTACAGGACATCAGGAGATACATGACTGTTGAGGAGGTCAGACTGACCTTGATTGCATCCTAGCTAGCTGTATACAGTTGGTGACTGGAGACCATAAAGTATGTTATGTATGCATGGGCTGTATGTGCCTTTTGTCTTTACAGACAGGAGACAAGTGGTTGAATGAAGCCTCCACCATTAACCATGCAGTGGAGTCAGTCTCTTGGCTCCTTAATAGGTAAATATCTTCTGAGTAATTTCAGTATGCCGTCAAACAACTGTATGAGGTGAGGTGACTTCCATGGAGTTGGAGACGGTTACCTGAGCTAAAATGAAGGATTGAGTTTGTGTTCCCGACAGGAAGCCCAGGAGACGGTATCCCGGAGAGGGTCTCATGGGGGAGAGATTTAATTTTTGATTTATTGTTTAAATAAACACCCTTGAAACCGAGCTTATCATACTTTGTCCATGTCTGATCTAGGGAAACGTCTTGACCAAACACCCTGGTCTGCCACAACCTATAATTTGAACCAGTATCTGGCCAGAGGAGACGAGAAGGAGTATGACGAGTTCTCTCTAGGCCAGAAAGCGAACTTATATTTTCCCATTAGACAGCTCAGCAAGTGTTATGTTAAAACACTTTTGTGAGTGGTAGTAATGAGTGATTTTATTAGAGGTGCTGAAGAGGTGGATTTTGCACATGCACACTAACAATACATATATTTTTTCCATAATTGTTTTTGGGGTTGCTTATAAAAATTTTGTTCAACCTTTTCTGGAAATTCTTACTGGGCGGGACAGCAGTAAATTATGATATTTGTTCAGCAAAACTACGTATTCGGTGAGGGATGAACGTATTTTGACATGATAATGCTTGCAGAGCTATCTAATGGGAAAATGTATGTTAGCTGTCTGGCCGAGAGAGAGGACTCATCATATTCCTCCTCTCACCATATACTGGTTCACTGATGATGATTATCACTTATCCTTAGAATTATCCTTATAATCATTTTTATTATTATTATTACTATTAATATGACTTATTTCCTACTATTTCCTACTATTTCCTACTATTGTCCTGTTTTTACATTACATAGCAACAGTTGGTAATCATACCTCTGGTTCACTTTCGTGCCTCTGCAGCTAGTTATCAATAGTGCAAAATGACGTACTGTATGGTGAAGCTAGTAAGATGATTTTGATGTATGCAAATGGTTACTTATTCACAGGTGTTGTGTCGCTAGCCCGGATGGCCAGCGCTTCAACAGGTGATATACAACAGTCTATTTTATTGTCATATTGTTTTATTCTACATTATTATTTTAAATCCCAATAGATTGCCATATCTACAATGTTTTTTTTTTTTACCTTTATTTAACTAGGCAAGTCAGTTAATAACAAATTCTTATTTTCAATGACAGCCTAGGAACAGTGGGTTAACTGCCTGTTCAGGGGCAGAACAACAGATTTGTACCCTGTCAGCTCGGGGGTTTGAACATGCAACCTTCCGGTTACTAGTCCAATGCTCTAACCACTAGGCCACACTGCCACCCCAATATGTTTGTAACATATACAGCGGGAGTCAGAAAGCAGGCGCGGAAGGTGAATTCAACAATGAACGGATGCAAAGGAACAAACGGAGAAGCGTACTGACCACGAACATGAAAAAACAACACCTCAGGACTGATGACAACTGAGGGCTAAATAAAAGGGGAGTAGTCAGGGTAGTGATGAAGTCCAGGTGTGCCTAAATGATGGGTTTCCTGGACCGGTGGTTAGTGAACCAGCAACGTGGAGCGGGAGTAGACGTGACAATGTTAAATGTGAACACTGTAAGATTATTAGCAAATGTTCAACCAGGATTCAATTAACCATATGTCGTGTCACTTGTGATTTTTGTGATTTCATTTGACATTTCTGTGTTAAAATGTTTTTTTTTCTTTATCCCTGTAGTAAATATTGTGGTGAAAGGAGTGGCCACCCAGTCATCACTGTATGGGAATGGCCAGGCTAACAATGCCATTGATGGCAACAGAGAATCAAACTCACTTGAGAACAATGGCATCAACAACCCCAGGTGATACATAGACATCTGTACACTTTTATGTCCTATCTTGAAGGTATTTGGATACATTGGTCTTCATCCGTGCTTCTGTAGCTATTCAGTGGCTATATGTGAAACGCACTGAGTGTACAAAACTTTATGAACACCTGCCCAGGACAGAGTTTGGAGAACCCTACTCTAGGGTAGTGGAATCTAAAACCATGACCACAGGGAAATCTTATCCTTTCTGTCATGATTCTTCAGAAATCTGCAGCCAGCCAGACACAGGAATACAGACTGACCAGGTGAATCCAGGTGAAAGATATGATCCTTTATTGATGTCACTTGTTAAATCCACTTCAATCAGTGTAGATAACGGTGTGGAGACATGTTAAAGAAGGATTTAAAAGACAACTGAGACATGGATTGTGTGTTTGGGCCATTCAGAGGGTGAAAGGGCAAGACTAAAGATTTATGTGCCTTTGAACAGGGTATGGTAGTACATAGGTGCCAGGCTGGTGCACCAGTTTGCTGGATTTTTCATCAATAGTTTCCCATGTGTATCAAGAAGGGTCCTCCTCCCAAAGGAAATCCCGCAAACTTGACACAACTGTGGAAATCATTGGTGTCATGTTTGTCGTAGTGAGCAGACCAAGGCGCAGCATAATGAGAATACATTCCTCTTATTGATTTAACGAAGAACACTTAAACAAAACAAACGTGACGCTATATATGAATAGTGCCGACACAGGCAACGAACACATAGACAATAACCCACGAAATACCCAAAGAAGATGGCTGCCTAAATATGGTTCCCAATCAGTGACCGCGATAAACACCTGCCTCTAATTGAGACCCAATCTAGGCAACCATATACATATATAAACACCTAAATGGTAAACAACCCCATAAACCTACAAAACCCCTAGACAGTAGAAGAAACACATATATCACCCATGTCACACCCTGACCTAACCAAAACAATAAAGAAAACAAAGAATACTCAGGTCAGGGTGTGACAATTGGAGTCAACATGGGCCAGCATCCCTGAGGAATGCTGTCGACACTAGGAAGGTGTTCTTAATGTTTTGTACACTGTGTATATTTAACAGACTGCTTGTATTCTGTGTGGTACATTGTGAAGAGTCCTCATTCACTCTCATGCTTTATCTCCTCCCACCCCCCCTCGCCCTCTTCCTTATCTTTCCTCTCTCTCTCTCTCTCGCTCTCTCTCGCGCGCTCTCTGGCATTTCTCTCTCTCTCCATCACCTCTGTTTCTCTCTAACACCACCCCCTCTCCACCCCTCACTCTCTCTCACGCTCTCTCTCTCCCCCATGCCCTCCCCCTAACTCTCCCTCTTCCCGCACCACCCATCACTCTCTCCACCCCCCTTTCTCTTTCCTGCTGTCGCTCTCCCCCTTCCCCTCTCGCTCTCCCCCTTCCCCTCTCTCTCTCTCTCCTCCACCCCATCTCTCTCTGTGTTTCTCTCTCTCTCTGTGTTTCACTCTCTCCTTCAGATGGGTTGTCATCTCCAACATCCCAGCAGGAGAGACCAACAGCTTCCAGTGTAATGAGATGGAGGGTCGCTATGTTGTTGTGGTGGACAGAACAAGATTGGACAGAACAAGATTCTCACTCTGTGTGAGGTGGAGGTTTACAGCATTCTTACATGTAATTATCTGTAACTATCTTCACTTTTCACATGAAGCGTTAGGTTTATGTAGTTCACACTAGATCAGAACATTCAGTGCCTTCACACCCCTTGACTTGGAGATTTAAATGGATTTATCTTTCTTTTTTTGTCAACGATCTACACAAAATACTCTAATGTCAAAGTGTAAGAAAAATTTGAAGTGAGAACCCTTTTACCTTTGCACGGTTTTTCCTAGAACTGATGAACAGTTCCATCAGCCTTATTAGCCTTTAAAATGTTATTGTTTATGACAATACATTACATACAGTACCAGTCAAAAGTTTGGACACACCTACTCATTCCAGGGTTCTTCTTTATTTTGACTGTTTTCTACATTGTTGCATAATAGTGAAGACATCAAAACTATGAAATAACACATAGAATTTTGTATTAACCAAAAACAAATATGAGAATACAAGAACAAATACATTTTATATTTGAGAGTCTTCAAAGTAGGACAATTATGTGGCAGGACAATGATGTGGATATATTGAAGCAACATCTCAACACATCAGTCAGGAAGTTAAAGCTTGGTCGCAAATGGGTCTTCCAAACGGACAATGACCGCAAGCATACATCCAAAGTTGTGGCAAAATGGCTTAAAGTCAACAAAGTCAAGGTATTAGAGTGGCCATCACAAAGCCCTGACCTCAATCCTATAGAACATTTGTGGTCAGAACTGAAAAAGTATGTGCGAGCAAGGAGGCCTACAAACCTGACTCAGTTACACCAGCTCTGTCTGAAGCTTGTGGAAGTCTACCTAAAACGTTTGACCCAAGTTAAACATTTTAAAGGCAATGTTACCAAATACTAATTGAGTGTATGTTAACTTCAGACCCACTGGGAATGTGATGAAAGAAATTAAAGCTGAAATAAATAATTCTCTCTACTATTATTCTGACATTTCACAGATAAAGTGGTGATCCTAAATGACCTAAGACAGGGAATCTTCACTCGGATTAAATGTCAGAAATGGTGAAAAACAGATTTTTCATGTATTTGGCTAAGGTGTATGTTAACTTCTGACTTCAACTGTATATGTAAACATGGCATCATGACATCATACCTGTTTTCTGTTTGTCTGTTGATAGTTTGTCTCGTCAAGCCGACCAGCGTGTTTTTCTGTACTCCTGTTCTCTCTAGTCCATGTTTTCTAGTTCTTCTTGTTTTGACCATTCTGCCTGCCCTGAACCTGCCTGTCGTTCTGTACATTTCTGACACTGCTGTGGATTACTGACCTCTGCCTGCCCTTGACCTGTCGTTTGCCTGACTCCTGTTTTGTAAATAAACAACCTTTTGCAGGTTGGTCTCATCCTGAGTCGTGATACTTTTAATCAAGTATGACAATGTAATACTTTTTCCACCACTGGTGGAAATGTATTGTTTCAGCTAGTGGTGCATTCAAAAGTTACCACTTTCCAATAACATTAGAAATAGAGAGAAACATATACAGGAAAATAATGTAACTATTTTGAGATAGTATGGTAAAAAGTATCACTCACCTCAATAGTAGGATATCTCAGTTAGTCTTGTTTCAGTGAAGTGACTTCCTGTCCAAGGTCTGCCTGAATGTGACTCTTCAGTCTCTTCATCACAATACTATATGGATGTAGTCTGTTAAAATCTATCACGGCATCATGTTCAGTCATGTCAACATCAGACTTTCCGTAAAGGCATGGAACACAACAGATGCAGTTCAATATTCAAAGTACAATAATGTATAATAATGTTGTCCATAAAACTATCTGGCGCCATATTGTAATCTTTAAGAAATTATATTACATTTGTCTTTTTTTGTAACACTTTATTTGCAAAGTCCCCCCCCTACATACAGTGCCTTGCGAAAGTATTCGGCCCCCTTGAACTTTGCGACCTTTTGCCACATTTGAGGCTTCAAACATAAAGATATAAAACTGTATTTTTTTGTGAAGAATCAACAAGTGGGACACAATCATGAAGTGGAACGACATTTATTGGATATTTCAAACTTTTTTAACAAATCAAAAACTGAAAAATTGGGCGTGCAAAATTATTCAGCCCCCTTAAGTTAATACTTTGTAGCGCCACCTTTTGCTGCGATTACAGCTGTAAGTTGCTTGGGGTATGTCTCTATCAGTTTTGCACATCGAGAGACTGAAATTTTTTCCCATTCCTCCTTGCAAAACAGCTCGAGCTCAGTGAGGTTGGATGGAGAGCATTTGTGAACAGCAGTTTTCAGTTCTTTCCACAGATTCTCGATTGGATTCAGGTATGGACTTTGACTTGGCCATTCTAACACCTGGATATGTTTATTTTTGAACCATTCCATTGTAGATTTTGCTTTATGTTTTGGATCATTGTCTTGTTGGAAGACAAATCTCCGTCCCAGTCTCAGGTCTTTTGCAGACTCCATCAGGTTTTCTTCCAGAATGGTCCTGTATTTGGCTCCATCCATCTTCCCATCAATTTTAACCATCTTCCCTGTCCCTGCTGAAGAAAAGCAGGCCCAAACCATGATGCTGCCACCACCATGTTTGACAGTGGGTATGGTGTGTTCAGGGTGATGAGCTGTGTTGCTTTTACGCCAAACATAACATTTTGCATTGTTGCCAAAAAGTTCAATTTTGGTTTCATCTGACCAGAGCACCTTCTTCCACATGTTTGGTGTGTCTCCCAGGTGGCTTGTAGCAAACTTTAAACGACACTTTTTATGGATATCTTTAAGAAATGGCTTTCTTCTTGCCACTCTTCCATAAAGGCCAGATTTGTACAATATACGACTGATTGTTGTCCTATGGACAGATTCTCCCACCTCAGCTGTAGATCTCTGCAGTACATCCAGTGATCATGGGCCTCTTGGCTGCATCTCTGATTAGTCTTCTCCTTGTATGAGCTGAAAGTTTAGAGGGACGGCCAGGTCTTGGTAGATTTGCAGTGGTCTGATACTCATTCCATTTCAATATTATCGCTTGCACAGTGCTCCTTGGGATGTTTAAAACTTGGGAAATCTTTTTGTATCCAAATCCGGCTTTAAACTTCTTCACAACAGTATCTCGGACCTGCTTGGTGTGGTCCTTGTTCTTCATGATGCTCTCTGCGCTTTTAACGGACCTCTGAAACTATCACAGTGCAGGTGCATTTATACGGAGACTTGATTACACACAGGTGGATTGTATTTATCATCATTCGTCATTTAGGCCAACATTGGATCATTCAGAGATCCTCACTGAACTTCTGGAGAGAGTTTGCTGCACTGAAAGTAAAGGGGCTGAATAATTTTGCACGCCAAATTTTCAGTTTTTGATTTGTTAAAAAAGTTTGAAATATCCAATAAATGTCGTTCCACTTCATGATTGTGTCCCACTTGTTGTTGATTCTTCACAAAAAAATACAGTTTTATATCTTTATGTTTGAAGCCTGAAATGTGGCAAAAGGTCGCAAAGTTCAATGGGGCCGGAAACTTTCGCAAGGCAGTGTATGGTTTCCATAAGTTTGAAATGTTAAACTAACCAGACTTGATTCAGAGTCAGACTGGAAATCAAAAGTAAATAAAAATATATGTGGAAAGAATATAGCCTTTAATCCTTCATAGTTCATGACCTACATTAAGATCCATATATGATACCTTACTGTAAGCCCCCATGTGTTACTTAAATGTATTTTAACAGGTAAATTAAACGTTTGTTAGACAAACAACAATCTACTGTAGAGTAAAACGTTTAACATTAACATTTATTATCGTCACAGCTATCGGTACACTCATATGTCAAAATAGTGTTTATGTGTGTGTGTGTGTGTATACAGTTTTATTTTGGGCATTTGGTCACAAGGAATTGGAGTTCTTGGTAAGTAGAGGAAGACAGGTTTTTATTTTTGTTACCATGACGTGGAACCTGATATATATGGTGTCTGTTTGCCAACCTCTGATTCACACTCGGTTGTATATCACGTCCTTGAAACAGTTCAATTCAACACTCGTCTAGCTGAAGTTAAATCAACCCGGTAAGCCATATTTTAATGAACTACTTTCACTACTAACTATTTAACAGGCCTATGTTAATAACACTAACAAATAATTGTCAGTCACTAGTGAATGGAGGGAATTGATGCCGGAGAAAATGGTAGGATGATGATTTACTGGGAAAGATGGGTTGATCTGTGATTGTCTGAAGGTTGGAATTAATGAGTGTTGGAATAAATACATAGACACATGAACAGTATAAATGTTTAAGCTCCTCCGATCTGGGGTGAGTGTGAGGATGGGATTACTGTGTGTTTTGTGTTTTGGTTTCACGGTGTGAGAGGTGTGTGCTGGTCGTGGTGGTTATGTGTGCACTCGCTTCCATACCAGGCTGTGCGTCAGGCAGGGCTTGGTCCTCCCCACCCTGGAAAATCCCTTTGGGCAGGGGGCTTCGCCATACTGGCATCTTAGGCAAGTGGGGACGAGTGCTCCCACTGACCATAACACCCACTGATGCGAGCACCCATTCACATTGTCTTTGTAATGTATTTTTGTTGTTTTAATAGCAATAATAGTAATTGTCCTCAGTAATGTTAGAAATTAGTGTTTAAGACGTCATGCTAGAGATAGATAATAAAAAAGCCTAATACATAATTTTGGCACCAAACAATTCACCTGAATACTTGTGTTTTTTTGGGATGAAGTTCTATTGAACAAGACTGGATATTTGTTTCAATATCTTCTAACATGGAGGCTCATGTATGCTCTTATATTAAGATCATTCCAGGGGTTTTCCCCTACCTTTTAATATGTTAAAATTATAGATTTGTAATTTAAACTTAATTATTATTACAGTGTAATTATGACTAGTTGTAAAGTTGTTACTAGTGTTTAACTTTCTTTCTAAACATGAGCTTCAATGACAAAAGGTCAGAGTTTATATTTCCACAGGTGTTTGAATTACATTGTCAGTATTCTGCCGGCAGAGTACTGTATTTTTGTAGTTATAAAATGTCTTTAATCTCATTAGAAATATTATAATTTATAGATGTGTCTTCGTAAAATGATTACATGTCACATGAGATATCCTATGTTTTCTCTCCCGAAACTCTTACTCTGTCTCTCTCTCGCTCTCTCTCTTTTCCTCTCTCTCACACACACAACCACAATATAGATCTGCTATACAGGGAAATGATGGGTTTTCTCTGCCTTCTCCTCTCTCTGACTGCTTTACAAGTGGAGGCTTTCAGTGGGGGAGGATCTTCCATTGCTTCTCAGTGTGGCTCAATGCTACCTGGTAATAGTTTTCATGGCAGCACAGGGCAGAGCTCTTCCTCACCATACACTGTCACTGTCAACCAGACCACCTACCAGCCAGGAGACACCATCCAAGGTGAGTCACTGAGATGTTGTTGTGCAATTTAAATGTTTGAAAATGAAACAATTTGTGAAAAGACTAAATGTAATTTTAGCTGCCAACTTTCAGATGAGAATGAAACAAGGTGACGATTAATATTTACTTCTATTGATGAAAAATATGACTAGGTCTTTACGAGTTTATTCGGAAGATAACAGCTCTATAAACACTCTTTTGTGGTGCCCCAACTTTGTAGTTAATTACATTTACATGATTAGCTCAATCAGTTAATATTAATTACAGAGAAAGGGTTTTATAGAATATCATATCATATCACTTAGGTGACACATCTCTCTCCCTTTCTCTACATTTCTCTCTCTCCCTTTCTACCTCTCTCTCTTTCTCAGTGACTCTGTCAGGAACCTTCACCTATAAAGGGTTTCTTCTGGAGGCCCATGAGGAAGGACAGAACAAGGCTGTGGGAACGTTCTCTCTCGGCAGTGGGACTGGAATCATTCTTGTGCCTTGCAATGGGATTGCAGTGAGTTACTGTTAGGGTTGTAAAATTCCCAAAACTTCCCCAGTTGGAGGATTCCCACCCTGCTCCTACCCTCCTGAATCATGAGATCCTCCAACTGAGATTTCTGGAAAACCTGGGACATTTTGGGAGAGTTTCTGTTATTTTGTAACCCTAGTTACAATACAGCACAGGACATTCTGGCCGTATTCTTCACTGTTACCAATTTACCCACTGATTTGTTGGATTATATTGACTCATCAATATGTCAAATGAAACTGACTTGAGACCAATAATAGGAGAGTTTTTACTGGTCAGGCTATACAATGAGGAAATACTCCTGGCCTGGATTATAATGAATAAAGTTGATGAAATGACAGAGTTAGGGTTGCAAAAATTCCGGTATCTTCCCCAAATTCCAAGGTTTCCAGAAATCCTCGTTGGTAGATTCCAGATTTCTTAATTAAAACCTGGGTATTTTGGGCAAGTTACAGTAATTTTTCCAACCTTAAACAAGAGTTTGTTACCTTTACGTACTATAGCTAGAACCACCAATAAGAAATGATCAGTGTCTTACCTTACATCAATGTACCAAGATCATTATCCTCTAGTGATTGACATTACCTGTTGTTTTATTGTTAGGCCTCTGGGGTGAGTCAAAGCAACAATCAACCTAGATCATCAGTAACAGTCACCTGGACAGCACCATCCTCATCCTCATTGGGCAACATCGTAGTCAAGTGAGTCTCTACTAGAGTTGAACATTTACAGTAACTTTCTCCAAATTCCCAGGTTCTCCAGAAATCCTGGTTGGAAGTTACTGGAATTTGGCAACCAAAGTCTCTGCTAAAACCATCACAAACACAACAATTCTTTTTTACATGATTATTCTGTAGGACATAACTGAAATAAAAAATGTCACCATGTCATCAAATCAATTTTTTTGGTCACATACACATGGTTAGCAGATGTTAATGCGAGTGTAGCGAAATGCTTGTGCTTCTAGTTCCGACCGTGCAGTAATATCTAACAAGTAATCTACCAATTTCACAACAACTACCTTATACACACAGGTGTAAAGGAATTAATAAGAATATGAACATATAAATATATGGCTGTGCGGCATAGGCAAGACGCAGTAGATGGTATAGAGTATAGTATATACATATGAGATGGGTAATGTAGGGTATGTAAACATTATATAAAGTGGCATTGTTTAAAGTGACTCGTGATACATTTATTACATCAAGTGTTTTATTATTCATGTGGCTAGAGATTGAGTCAGTATGTTGGCAGCAGCCACTCAATGTTAGTGATGGTTGTTTAACAGTCTGATGGTCTTGAGATAGAAGCTGTTTTTCAGTCTCTCAGTCCCAGCTTTGATGCACCTGTGGTGACCTCGCCTTCTGGATGATAGCGGGGTGAACAGGCAGTGGCTCGGGTGGTTGTTGTCCTTGATGATCTTTTTGGCCTTCCTGTGACATCGGGTGGTGTTGGTGTCCTGGAGGGCAGGTAGTTTTCCCCCGGTGACGCATAGTGCAGAACTCACTACCCTCTGGAGAGCCTTGCGGTTGTGGGCGGAGCAGTTGCCGTACCAGGATTCAAGTGACAAGCCAAATTCGGTGACAAGCCAAATTTCTTTAGCCTCCTGAGGTGTATGCCGAGGAACTTAAAACTTTCCACCTTCTCCACTACTGTCCCATAGATGTGGATAGGGGGGGCTCCCTCTGCTGTTTTCTAAAGTCCACGATCATCTCCTTCGTTTTTTGACGTTTAGTGTGAGGTTATTTTTCTGACACCACACTCCAAGTGCCCTCACCTCCTCCTGTAGGTCGTCACGTCGTTGTTGGTAATCAAGCCTACCACTGTAGTGCCGTCTGCAAAGTTGATGATTGAGTTGGAGACGTGCGTCATGGGTGAACAGGGAGTACAGGAGAGGGCTGGGAACTCACCCAGGATCAGCGGGGTGGAGATGTTGTTTCCTACCTTCACTACCTGGGGGCAGTCCGTCAGAAAGTTCAGGACCCAGTGGCACAGGGTGGGGTCGAGACCCAGGGTCTTGATCTTGATCTTAATAATGAGTTTGGAGGGTACTATGGTGTTAAATGCTGCATTGTAATCGATGAACAGCTTTCTTACATAGGTATTCCTCTTGTCCAGATGGGATAGGGCAGTGTCCAGTGTGATTGCGATTGCGTCGTGTGTTGACCTGTTGGGGCGGCAAGCAAATTGGAGAGGGTCTAGGCTATCAGGTAGGGTGGAGGTGATATGATCCTTGACTAGTCTCTCAAAGCACTTCATGATGACGGAAGTGAGTGCTACAGGGCTATAGTTACCTTAGCTTTCTTGGGAACAGGAACAATGGTGGCCCTCTTGAAGCATGTGGGAACAGCAGACTGGGATAGGGATTGATTGAATATGTCTGTGAACACACCAGCCAGCTGCTTTGTGCATGCTCCGAGGATGCAGCTTGGGGTGCCGTCTGGGCCTGCAACCTTGCGAGGGTTAACCTTGCGAGGGTTAACACGTTTAAATGTTTTACTCATTTAAGGAGAGCCCACAGGTTTTGGTAGCGGGCCGTGTCAGTGGCACTGTATTGTCCTCAAAGTGAGCAAAGAAGTTGTTTAATTTGTCTGGGAGAAAGACATCGGTGTCAGCGACGGGGCTTGTTTTCTTTTTGTAATCCGTGATTGACTGTAGACCCTGTCACATATGTCTCGTGTCCGAGCCGTTAAAGTGTGACTACTTTGTCTCTAAACTGACGCTTAGCTTGTTTGATTGCCTTGGGGAGGGAATAGTTACACTGTTTGTATTCGGTCATGTTTCCGGTAGCCTTGCCATGATTGAAAGCAGTGGTTCGCACTTTCAGTTGTGTCCGAATGCTGCCATTAATCCACAGTTTCAGGTTGGGGAAGGTTTTAAAAGTCACCGTGTGTACAACATCACAGATGCACTTGCTAATAAACTCGCTCACCGAATCCACGTACATCAATGTTGTTGTCTGAGGCTATCCGGAATATATCGCAGTCCACGTGATCGAAGCAATCTTGAAGCGTGGAATGCGATTGGTCACCCAAAAAAAGTTGGGTGAAAAAAAGACAAAATTACTTTTTACAAATGCAATCAGTTTTACACATTTATTCTATGTCATCACATAGATCTTGAAATGATGTGGAAACAACATTTATTCAACTAATTTTACCCCAGGGGATGCCTCTAAATGTTTGCTCCGGGATGCAAAATTCCATAACATTTTCCAAACCTATTAGGTTAGTGGATAATGGATAATCTGCAAAATCAGGCTTGAATGAGCACAGCGAATTCAACAACTATGGGATTGAAAAAAATAATGGGTATTTTGAGAACATATCAGGAATTTTGTGTGTAGTCTAATATTGGCACATTTGTCTGTCTTCCTCTTCAAGGTCAACATTTATGAAGACCTCCAGTGTATTTTGGATTGCAGTGCCTAGCGTGACAGTTAACCGACTGTCCTCAGTTGTCAACACCACAAGTGCTCCTACTACAACTACAGCTCCTAATACAACAACTACTGCTCCTACGACAACAACTACAACTCCTACTACAACAACTACAGCTCCTACTACAACAACTACAGCTCCCATGACAACAACTACCGCTCCAACTAAAACAACTACTGCTCCTACTACAACCACTACAGCTCCTACTACAACAACTACTGCTTCTACTAAAACAACTACTGCTCCTACTACAAAAGCTACAGCTCCTACTACAACAGCTACAGCTCCAAATACAATAACTACAGCTCCTACTACAACAACTACTGCTCCGAAAACAAAAGATTCTGCTACAACAACTACTGCTTCTACTAAAACAACTACAGCTCCGAATACAACAACAACTACTGCTCCTAATACAACAATTACAGCTCCTAATACAACAATTACAGCTCCTAATACAACAACAACAGCTCCTACTACAACTACTGCTCCTACTAAAACATCTACTGCTCCGACTACAACAACTACAGCTCCTACTAAAACACCTACAGCTCCTACTAAAACAACTACTGCTCCTACTACAACAACTACAAATCCTACTACAACAACTACAGCTCTGACAACAACAAATACATCTCCTACGACAACAACTACTGCTCCTACTACAACAACTACAACTCCTACGACAACAACTACAGCTCCTAGAACAACAACTACAGCTCCTACGACAACAACTACAACAACAACTACAACTCCTACTACAACAACTACAACTCCGACTACAACAACTACATCTCCTAGAACAACAAATACATCTCCTACGACAACAACTACTGCTCCTACTACAACAACTACAACAACAACTACAACTCCTACTACAACAACTACAACACCGACTACAACAACTACATCTCCTAGAACAACAACTACAGCTCCTACGACAACAACTACAGCTCCTACGACAACAACTACAACTCCTACTACAACAACTACAGCTCCCACGACAACAACTACTGCTCCAACTAAAACAACTACTGCTCATACTACAACAGCTACAGCTCCTACTACAACAACTACTGCTTCTACTAAAACAACTACTGATCCGACTACAACAACTACAGCTCCTACTAAAACAACTACTGCTCCTACTACAACAACTACAGCTCCTACGACAACAACTACAACTCCTACTACAACAACTACAGCTACTACTACAACAACTACAGCTCCCATGACAACAACTACCGCTCCAACTAAAACAACTACTGCTCATACTACAACCACTACAGCTCCTACTACAACAACTACTGCTATTACTAAATCAACTACTGCTCCGACTACAACAACTACAGCTCCTACTAAAACAACTACAGCTCCTACTACAACAACTACTGCTCCTACGACAACAACTACAACTCCTACTACAACAACTACAGCTCCTACTACAACAACTAGAGCTCCTACGACAACAACTACTGCTCCTTCTACAAAAGCTACAGCTCCTACTACAACAACTACAGCTCCTACTACAACAACTGCAGCTCCTACTACAACAACTACAGCTCCTACTAAAACACCTACAGCTCCTACTAAAACAACTACTGATCCTACTACAACAACTACAAATCCTACTACACCAACTACAGCTCCGACAACAACAACTACATCTCCTACGACAACAACTACAACTCCTACAACAACAACTACTGCTCCTACTACAACAACTACTGCTACTACGACATCAACTACAACTCCTACTACAACAACTACAGCTCCTACTACAACAACTACAGCTCCCACGACAACAACTACTGCTCCAACTAGAACAACTACTGCTCTTACTACAACCACTACAGCTCCTACTACAACAACTACTGCTTCTACTAAAACAACTACTGCTCCGACTACAACCACTACAGCTCCTACTAAAACAACTACTGCTCCTACTACAACAACTACTGCTCCTATGACAACAACTACAACTCCTACTACAACAACTACAGCTCCTACTACAACAACTACAGCTCCCACGACAACAACTACTGCTCAAACTAAAACAACTACTGCTCCTACTACAGCCACTACAGCTCCTACTACAACAACTACTGCTTCTACTAAAACAACTACTGCTCCTACTACAAAAGCTACAGCTCCTACTACAACAACTACAGCTCCAAATACAATAACTACAGCTCCTACTACAACAACTACTGCTCCTAAAACAAAAGATTCTGCTACAACAACTACTGCTTCTACTAAAACAACCACAGCTCCGAATACAACAACAACTACTGCTCCTAATACAACAATTACAGCTCCTAATACAACAATTACAGCTCCTAATACAACAACAACAGCTCCTACTACAACTACTGCTCCTACTAAAACATCTACTGCTCAGACTACAACAACTACAACTCCTACTAAAACACCTACAGCTCCTACTAAAACAACTACTGCTCCTACTACAACAACTACAAATCCTACTACAACAACTACAGCTCTGACAACAACAAATACATCTCCTACGACAACAACTACTGCTCCTACTACAACAACAACAACTCCTACGACAACAACTACAGCTCCTAGAACAACAACTACAGCTCCTACGACAACAACTACAACAACAACTACAACTCCTACTACAACAACTACAACTCCGACTACAACAACTACATCTCCTAGAACAACAAATACATCTCCTACGACAACAACTACTGCTCCTACTACAACAACTACAACAACAACTACAACTCCTACTACAACAACTACAACACCGACTACAACAACTACATCTCCTAGAACAACAACTACAGCTCCTACGACAACAACTACAGCTCCTACGACAACAACTACAACTCCTACTACAACAACTACAGCTCCCACGACAACAACTACTGCTCCAACTAAAACAACTACTGCTCATACTACAACAGCTACAGCTCCTACTACAACAACTACTGCTTCTACTAAAACAACTACTGATCCGACTACAACAACTACAGCTCCTACTAAAACAACTACTGCTCCTACTACAACAACTACAGCTCCTACGACAACAACTACAACTCCTACTACA
Source organism: Oncorhynchus masou masou (assembly GCF_036934945.1). NCBI lineage: Eukaryota > Metazoa > Chordata > Actinopteri > Salmoniformes > Salmonidae > Oncorhynchus > Oncorhynchus masou. The sequence continues at coordinate 15,626,888 of NC_088234.1, read as the reverse complement.
ACAACTACAGCTCCTACTACAACAACTACAGCTCCCATGACAACAACTACCGCTCCAACTAAAACAACTACTGCTCATACTACAACCACTACAGCTCCTACTACAACAACTACTGCTATTACTAAAACAACTACTGCTCCGACTACAACAACTACAGCTCCTACTAAAACAACTACAGCTCCTACTACAACAACTACTGCTCCTACGACAACAACTACAACTCCTACTACAACAACTACAGCTCCTACTACAACAACTAGAGCTCCTACGACAACAACTACTGCTCCTTCTACAAAAGCTACAGCTCCTACTACAACAACTACAGCTCCTACTACAACAACTGCAGCTCCTACTACAACAACTACAGCTCCTACTAAAACACCTACAGCTCCTACTAAAACAACTACTGATCCTACTACAACAACTACAAATCCTACTACACCAACTACAGCTCCGACAACAACAACTACATCTCCTACGACAACAACTACAACTCCTACGACAACAACTACTGCTCCTACTACAACAACTACAACTCCTACGACAACAACTACAACTCCTACTACAACAACTACAACTCCGACTACAAGAACTACAGCTCCTAGAACAACAACTACAGCTCCTACAACAACAACTACAGCTCCTACGACAACAACTACAGCTCCTACGACAACAACTACTGCTCTTACTAAAACAACTACTGCTCCTACTACAACAACTACTGCTACTACGACATCAACTACAACTCCTACTACAACAACTACAGCTCCTACTACAACAACTACAGCTCCCACGACAACAACTACTGCTCCAACTAGAACAACTACTGCTCTTACTACAACCACTACAGCTCCTACTACAACAACTACTGCTTCTACTAAAACAACTACTGCTCCGACTACAACCACTACAGCTCCTACTAAAACAACTACTGCTCCTACTACAACAACTACTGCTCCTATGACAACAACTACAACTCCTACTACAACAACTACAGCTCCTACTACAACAACTACAGCTCCCACGACAACAACTACTGCTCAAACTAAAACATCTACTGCTCCTACTACAGCCACTACAGCTCCTACTACAACAACTACTGCTTCTACTAAAACAACTACTGCTCCTACTACAAAAGCTACAGCTCCTACTACAACAACTACAGCTCCAAATACAATAACTACAGCTCCTACAACAACAACTACTGCTCCTAAAACAAAAGATTCTGCTACAACAACTACTGCTTCTACTAAAACAACCACAGCTCCGAATACAACAACAACTACTGCTCCTAATACAACAATTACAGCTCCTAATACAACAATTACAGCTCCTAATACAACAACAACAGCTCCTACTACAACTACTGCTCCTACTAAAACATCTACTGCTCCGACTACAACAACTACAACTCCTACTAAAACACCTACAGCTCCTACTAAAACAACTACTGCTCCTACCTCAACAACTACAAATCCTACTACAACAACTACAGCTCTGACAACAACAAATACATCTCCTACGACAACAACTACTGCTCCGACTACAACAACTACAGCTCCTACTAAAACAACTACTGCTCCTACTACAACAACTACTGCTCCTACTACAACAACTACAACTCCGACTACAACAACTACAGCTCCTAGAACAACAACTACAGCTCCTACGACAACAACTACAGCTCCTACTAAAACAACTACTGCTCCTAATACAACAATTACAGCTCCAAATACAACAACTACAGCTCCTACTACAACAACTACAGCTCCTACGACAACAACTACTACTCCAACTAAAACAACTACTCCTCCTACTACAACCACTACAGCTCCTACTCCAACAACTACTGCTTCTACTAAAACAACTACTGCTTCTACTACAACAACTACAGATCCTACTACAACAACTACAGCTCCTACTACAACAAATACAGCTCCTAATAAAACAACTACAGCTCCTAATAAAACAACTACAGGTCCTAATAAAACAACTACAGCTCCTAATACAACAACAAATACAGCTCCGAATACAACAACTACAGCTCCTAATACAACAACTACTGCTCTGAATACAACAACTACACCTCTTAAAACAACAACTACACCTCTTAAGACAACAACTACACCTCTTAAAACAACAACTACACCTCTTAAAACAACAACTACTGCTCCTAATACAACAACAACTACACCTTCCTAATACAACAACTACAGCTCCTACTACAACAACTACAACTCCGACTACAACAACTACAGCTCCTAGAACAACAACTACAGCTCCTACGACAACAACTACAGCTCCTACGACAACAACTACTGCTATAACTAAAACAACTACTGCTCCGACTACAACAACTACAGCTCCTACTAAAACAACTACTGCTCCTACTACAACAACTACTGCTCCTACGACAACAACTACAACTCCTACTACAACAACTACAGCTCATACTACAACAACTACAGCTCCTACGACAACAACTACTGCTCCAACTACAAAAGCTACAGCTCCTACTACAACAACTACAGCTCCTACTACAACAACTACAGCTCCTAATACAACAACGACAGTTCCTAAAACAAAAACTTCTACGACAACAGGAACTTCTACTAATACAACAACTACTGCTCCAACTAAAACAACCACAGCTCCAAATACAACAACTACAGCTACTCCTACAACAACCACAGCTCCAAATACAATAACTACAGCTTCTACTAAAACAACTACTGCTCCTAATACAACAATTACAGCTCCAAATACAACAACTACAGCTCCTACTACAACAACTACAGCTCCTACGACAACATCTACTACTCCAACTAAAACAACTACTCCTCCTACTACAACCACTACAGCTCCTACTCCAACAACTACTGCTTCTACTAAAACAACTACTGCTTCTACTACAACAACTACAGATCCTACTACAACAACTACAGCTCCTACTACAACAAATACAGCTCCTAATAAAACAACTACAGCTCCTAATAAAACAACTACAGGTCCTAATAAAACAACTACAGCTCCTAATACAACAACAAATACAGCTCCGAATACAACAACTACAGCTCCTAATACAAAAACTACTGCTCTGAATACAACAACTACACCACTTAAAACAACAACTACACCTCTTAAGACAACAACTACACCTCTTAAAACAACAACTACACCTCTTAAAACAACAACTACTGCTCCTAATACAACAACAACTACACCTTCCTAATACAACAACTACAGCTCCTACTACAACAACTACAGCTCCTACTACAACAACTACAGCTCCTACTACAACAACTACAGCTCCTAAAACAACAACTACTGCCCCTACTACAACAACAACTACTGCTCCTACTACAACAACTACAACTCCTACGACAACAACTACTGCTCCTACTACAACAACTACAACTCCTACTACAACAACTACAGCTCCTACTACAACAACTACAGCTCCTAGAACAACAACTACAGCTCCTACGACAACAACTACAGCTCCTACGACAACAACTACTGCTCTTACTAAAACAACTACTGCTCCTACTACAACCACTACAGCTCCTACTACAACAACTACTGCTCCTACTAAAACAACTACTGCTCCTAATACAACAACTACAGCTCCTACTACAACAACTACAGCTCCTACGACAACAACTGCAGCTCCTAATAAAACAACTACAGCTCCTAATAAAACTACCGCTCCTCATACAACAACAACTACTACTCCGAATAAAACAACAATTACAGCTCCTAAAACAACAACTACTGCTCCTAAACAACAACAACCACAGCTCCTAAAACAACAACTACAGTTCCCAATACAACAACAACTACAGCTCCTAATACAACAACTACAGTTACTAAAACAAACACTTCTGCGACAACAGGTACTGATACTAATACAACAACTACTGCTCCTACTGAAACAACTACAGCTCCTAATACAATAACTACAGCTCCTACTACTACAACTAATGCTCCTAAAACAAAAGATTCTGCTACAAGTACTGCTTCTACTAAAACAACTACATCTCCTAATACAACAACAACTACTGCTCATAATACAACAATTACAGCTCCTAATACAACAATTACAGCTCCTAATACAATAACTACAGCTCCTACTACAACAACTACTGCTCCTACTAAATCAACTACTGCTCCTACTACAACAACTACAGATCCTACTACAACAACTACAGTTCCTAAAACAAAAACTTCTGCTACAACAGGAACTTCTACTAATACAACAACTACAGCTCCTACTAAGACAATACCAGATCATAGTCTAACAACAACTACAGCTCCTACTACAACAACTACATCTTCTACTACAACAACTACAGCTCCTAATAAAACAACTTCAGCTCCTAATAAAACAACCACAGCTCCTAATAAAACAACCACAGATCCTAAAACAACAATTACACCTCCTAATACAACAACTTCAGTTCCAAAAACAAAAACTTCTACTACAACAACTACTGCTCCTACATAAACAACTACATCAACCTAATACAACAATAACTACAACTCCTAATACAACAACAACTACAGCTCCGAAAACAACAACTACAGCTCCTCATACAACAACTACTGCTCCGAATACAACAAATACACCTCTTAAAACAACAACTACTGCTACTAACAAAACAACTACTGCTCCTAATAAAACAACTACAGCTCCAAATACAACAATAACCACAGCTCCTAATACAACAACTACACCTCCTAATACAACAATTACACCTCCTAATACAACAACTACAGTTCCTACTTCAACAACTACAGCTCTTAATACAACAACTACAGCTCCTACTACAACAACAGCTCCTACTACAACAACTCTAGCTCCTACTACAATAACTACAGCTCCTACTACAATAACTACAGCTCCTACTACAATAACTACAGCTCCTACTACAACAACTACTGCTCCTACTACAACAACTACTGCTCCTACTACAAAAACTACAGCTCCTACTACAAAAACTACAGCTCCTACTACAACTACAGCTACTATTACAACAACAACTACAGGTCATACTGCAACAACTACTGCTCCTACTACAACAACTACAGCTCCTACTACAACAACTACAGGTGCTAATACAAAACTACAGCTCCTAATACAACAACTACAGCTCCTACTAAAACAAATACAGCTCATAATACAACAACTACCGCTCCTAATACAATAACTACAGTTTCTAAAACAACAACATACAGCTTCTAAAACAACAACTGCACCTCCTAATACAACAACTACAGTTTCTAAAACAAAAACTTATGCTACAACAAGTACTGCTACTACTCCAACAACTACTGCTCCTACTAAAACAACTACAGCTCCTACTACAACAACTATGGCTCTTACTGCTACATCTGCTACTCCTACTACTATGACTCCTAATACATCAACAATCAACAATTCAATCTACAATCTGCTGCTACTGTTCTACCTCCTCTTGCACTTTTGGTAATGTCCTCAGACACATTTGTGCAAGTGTAGATACAGAATTATTATTATTATTATTATTATTTATTTTTTTGGAAAGGTTTTATTGGTACAATTCCTTTAAAAACAGCTCATACATTTTTTACATCATTTATACACATAAAAACGGCAAAAAAGCATAAAACACAGCATTTGAAAGTTACATTTAAATTTGTTAAAAAGTACATGTTGTTAAAACCAATGAAAACAACTATGAATAAAAGTACTTTCCTTGTAAAAACATCAAATCTGTAAAGGCCATTTAAAATGTGTACTAATGATCTAACAAAGGTAAAACATTTTTAAGACATGAAAAATATGTTAAAAAGCCACTTTGTTAAAAGGCTGTCTTCAGTCCCTTGTACAGGAGCGGGGTGAGTCTTTATCAAGCTCACCTCATCCTGCTCTTCTGAATGGATCATCTTCCCGTCCTTTGGGGCCCAGAGGGGATCCCTCCCCTAGGCGCATCGCCCTAGGCGCTGCAGCGCTGTCAGGCCGTGGCCGCCGGGACCTAGGGTGTTGTGGGGGACCCTTCGCTTGGGGTCGAGGCCCCCTTTCTTCCCAGGGCTTCCGTGGCTACCATGGCCACTGCCTGGGGGGTGGTCTCTACGTTTTTCGCTACCAGCAGGTTACGGGAGGACCACAGTGCTTCCTTCAGGCACGTGAGGGTGGGCCAGAGCTTGGTGAAGGTCTTCGATGGAATGGGCCTTCGGTCCACCCCATACAGCACGAGCTGAGGTGTTAGGTCCTCCCCTGCTGGCAGACACGAGGTGATCAGGGGGCCTGCTTCCTTCCACAGGTCCCTGGCGGCTCTGCACTCCCAGAGCATGTGCCTCACCGACTCTTCTTGGCCGCAGCCTGGTCGGGGGCACGCGGATATCCTCGCCATGCCCCGTGAGTGCATAACGGCCCTGACCGGGAGGATCTCGTGGGCGACCATCCAGGACAGGTCCCGATTCAGGAGAGCAGGATGGGCCACGTTGCGCCAAACCGTTGTGGGCTCACCTATAGCGAGCCCGCGCACTGGACATACTGGTTCCCGATCCTGCACAAGAGAGAGAAGAGAGCGGTGTTTTGTTAAAACCGTGACTGTTTCTTTTTCCAGTTTAAAATGTCTTAAAAACTTCTGGAGCTGGACGTAGTGCGTGGGTAGCAGGAAAGAGACTGGGGCTCGCAGGTCGACTGGGATCAGCCTCAGGGTCCTGAGGTAAGATCCCAGCCAGAACCGTGCGAGGGCCTGAGTCTTATTATTGTACTATTTTTAACTCCATTTAGCTGGCACTGTTGAGTATAGTGCTATTCCAGATTGGCTGGTGTGGTCTCTTGTAGTTCAACAGTCGATTTTCACAGCGGTTTTTAAACCTGATCATTATGATCCATTACAGCACGCATAACAAAGTACTTAATACAAATCTAGACATGTTCTTCTCTTTCTACAGAAATGCTAACAACATTTGTGTAAGGTAACAAAAAGTCTAAAACATTGAATTACCCACAATCCTCTAATGTCACATGACAAGTTATTGAGAAAACCTGTCTGAAAATTAAGTCACTTTAAAACCTTTTCCATGTCAGGTCCCCTAAATAAGGGTCTAGTAGCAGTTCTGGACCCTTTCCGAACAACCAACAGTTTTGTGAGCATAGCGATCTGTGAACAATGATATGACATGTAAACTTTGGCATACAGTCAGTTGTGTGAAATAAGATTGATACTAAGTTGCACGCAATTTGTGCAGGGGGGTGTTTGACAGATGCAAGCAACAAAACATTTGAGCAGAATGCTTCATGTGACATTGGCTTTATGCTCAGTGCAAAAACTGAGTCTCCCCATGTAGTTGTTGCTGCCTGCGGGAAGCTGAGAGCGAGAGTGTGAAATTGGATCCTGCATTTGCATAATATGTGACGTGTCACATTTTTGGGCCTATCCAGACAAAGAGTAGATATCCTCTGGCTATGAGCATCGGAGCTCCACTTGTGATCAGGCATATGTAAGGGAAGAGCCTAGAGAATGCAACAAAATCAATCTCGGATTTACAGCTCTCAACATTCAATTTGTAGAATTTAAACATGACCAAATTCGCTTTGTCACAAAGGGACAAAATGTTGCGCTTAAAGCCAAGGTTGTAACGAGTCCGCATGTATTTGAATCGTGTCTCTGTGTCACTGAGGACGCAGGACAGAATGTTCTCTGTAATCAGCAGTATGAAATGGTGCCATAGAGTAGAATCATTTTTATTTGACAGTTGTAAGAAAAGTGCAATTATATAGTAAGTTGTTTAGAATTTGATTGCTACTATATTTAGAGGACATTTACATGATTTCAAGCCCTATTCACCCACTTTTGTTGAATATGAAAATGAATTAATATGATATGTATTATTTTCATATTCCTTGTACTATGTAATTGAGCTTGTGTCCTCAAAAGTGAGTATAGTACACCTCAGCTATTTATATACAATCGGTACAAAAAGGTGAGCGCTTTATCTTTTTTTGTAGTACAGTTGAAGTCAGAAGTTTACAGACACTTATGTTGGAGTCATTAAAACTCCTTTTTCAGCCACTCCACACATGTCTTGTTAACAAACTATAGTTTTGGCAAGTCTGTTAGGACATCTACTTTGTGCATGACACAAGTCATTTTTCCAGCAATTGTTAACAGACAGATTATTTCACTTATAATTCACTGTGTCACAATTCCAGTGGGTCAGAAGTTTACATACACTAATTTGACTGTGCCTTTAAACAGCTTGGAAAATTCCAGAAAATGATGTCATGGCGTTAGAAGCTTCTGATAGGCAAATTGACATCATTTGAGTCAATTGGAGGTGTAACCGTGGATGTATTTCAAGACCTACCTTCAAACTCAGTGCCTCTTTGCTTGACATCATGGGAAAATCAAAAGAAATCAGTCAAGACCTCAGGAAAAAAATTGTAGACCTCCACAAGTCTGGTTCATCCTTGGGAGCAATTTCCAAACGCCTGAAGGTACCATGTTCATCTGTACAAACAATAGTACGCAAGTATAAACACCATGGGACCATGCAGCTGTCATACCATTCAGGACGGAGACACGTTCTGTCTCCTAGAGATAAACGTACTTTGGTGCGAAACGTGCAAATCAATCCCAGAACAACAGCAAAGGACCTTGTGAAGATGCTGGAGGAAACAGGCACAAAAGTATCTATATCCACAGTAAAACGAGTCCTACATCAACATAACCTGAAAGGCCGCTCAGCAAGGAAGAAGCCACTGCTCCAAAACCGCAATAAAAAAGCAAGACTATGGTTTGCAACTGCACATGGGTACTTTTTGGAGACATGTTCTCCGGTCTGATGAAACAAAAATAGAACTGTTTAGCCATAATGACCATTGTTGTGTTTGGAGGAAAAAGGGGGAGGCTTGCAAGCCGAAGAAAACCATCCCAACCGTGAAGCACGGCGGTGGCAGCATCATGTTGTGAGGGTGCTTTGCTGCAGGAGGGCCTGATGCACTTCACAAAATAGATGGCATCATGAGGGAGGACAATTATGTGGATTTATTGAAGCAACATCTCAAGACATCAGTCGGGAAGTTAAAGCTTGGTCGCAAATGGGTTTTCCAAATGGACAATGACCTTAAGGACAACAAAGTTAAGGTATTGGAGTGGCCATCACAAAGCCTTGACCTCAATCCTATAGAACATTTGTAGGCAGAACTGAAAAAGCGTGTGCGAGCAAGGAGGCCGACAAACCTGACTCAGTTACACCAGTTCTGTCAGGAGTAATGTGCCAAAATCCCCCCAAGTTATTGTGGGAAGCTTGTGGAAGGATACCCAAAACATTTGACCCAAGTTAAACAATTTAAAGGCAATGCTATCAAATACTAATTGAGTGTATGTAAACTTCTGACCCATTGGGAAGGTGACGAAAGAAATAAAAGCTGAAATAAATCATTCTCTCTATTATTCTTCTGACATTTCACATTCTTTAAATAAAGTGGTGATCCTAACTGACCTAAGACAGGGAATATTTGCTAGGATTAAATGTCAGGAATTGTGAAAAACTGAGTTTAAATGTACTTGGTTAAGGTGTATGTAATCTTCCGACTTCAACTGTATGTATCATTACTAGTTATTTTTTTTAAGGCCCTCATGATGAATACATTTTCTTTTTAGATGATATTTAACAGGTTTTTCAAACATAATTTATCTTGTAGTTGTGTTTAGAAATGTATCTATGACCACTTTCTTTATGGGTGTGATTGTCAGTGGTACAGCAGTTAGCCAGCTCTTGGCCGGCCTAATCAGATCATGCATTTGTGATTGGTGAGTTTGCTGTAGCATCATATGCCCAATCACAAAACCTTTGCGCCCTGCTAATCAGGGTGGAACTACACCGGCGCAGGATTTCCTTTGTCAGCTCCTGGTCAGCCGTCAACCTTTTATAAATCAGATACTTAGACAATACAGGAAGCTTTCCATTCATCACCAAAACATACTTCATTAATTACAACAACAAAATCTGATGAACCTGCTGATGTTAAACATTGTTGATCTTTTTTCAGTCCAATGAGTCAACGATTGTTGTGTATGAAAATGGAACATTTACAGTTCAACACGCCTTGTACAATGGAACTGCATTTATCAACAAAACACAAGTAAGTTTAAGTCTCTAGTGATATTACCAATTACGGATTCAATGGATTAATTCTCCTCAGGTGCAACAGACAGTCCTGTTTCAACTTCCATTATATAATAGTTTGATTATTTCATACTTTTCTTTCAGGTGGAAGTGACGTACAAAGAACTTGCTTATGATCCTAATATAAAAATAATCCAATTGAACTTCATCATCCCTGATCATTTGGCTCCACTTTTGCTCCAAAACTTGAATTTAAGGCCTAACGTGTTCTGTGTCCGAGGATCTGTTGAGGATAATGGTAAGATTCAGGAGAGCTTGTTCTTAAATTACTGCTTTTATGTCTACCATAGAATGCTATATAAAATGTACATTTGTTGACTATGCTGACACAGCTGTTTTTGCATCAAGCAAGAGTGCTCGTACACAAGCGTGTGCACACACACACACACACACACACACACACACACACAGACGCACACATACTCGGGTGAATTGTCAGGACATTGTAGTCCTTAAATTGTAGTCTTGGCAAGGTAGGAAAACATGAATGACACCTGCAAGCACACACACACACACACACACACACACACACACACACACACCTAGGAAAGAGAGGAAGTGCTCTGTGACTTTGAAAGACTGTGGATATTTCCAAAATGTGCTTCCTTGTTCTTCTCCTGCAGGTGATCTTGGCTCTCCCTCCATCAAACTTTTGACAGGCCTCTCCAGTCAGGTTTCATCAAGCTGTAGGAAACCCCTTTTTCACGGTGAGTGAAGTCGACTTTTGGTCATTTCACTCAATATGGTCATTGTACACTGTGGTCATTGTGGACTGGGGTCATTGTACACTGTGGTCATTGTGGACTGGGGTCATTGTACACTGTGGTCAAGTTCTGCCGAACTTCCAAAGGAGAACTTTACATCCAAGTTTAACATTTTATTGATTTGGCTATTTTTGTTCAATATATATATATATACTGTAGTCAGGCATATTTATGCAACTGTGTATATCTTTTCTCCTGTCAATTATGTTTTGTTTAGTGTTTATTTGTTTCATTTATTTTTTATTTGTTGAAATGTACATAGCATACAGTGTAAAACTATTCAAATATACCAACCCAATCTCTTTATATTCTTATCAATGCTAATGTAAATTAATGTTTTTGTGTCCTGATAAGATGAGTCATTCGGACGTTTTACAGATGTAATGTATCTGATACTGAAGGCCTTTTGCTCCACTAGGGGTTGAAAGGAACAAGTTCTTCAAATATTTGATATGGGAGAGCCTCTAGAGCAAGAGAAGTTAAGAAATATATACTCTTATGCAAGAACACTGTCCATATATATTTTGTACATAATTTCTTCTCCCGTACCATATAATTTTGTATTTCTTTGGCTGTGTTTACACAGACAGCCCAATTCTGATCTTATGTTATTAATTGGTCTTTTGACCTATCAGATCAGCTTTAAAAAATAGCTGATGTGAAAACATCTGATGTGATGGGTCGAAAGACCATTTAGTGGAAAAAAATTCACAATTGGGCATCCTGTGGAAACGCATACTTTGTGATGATAAGACATTTACAGGTCGACCAGAGAAGCCACATCCCTGATTGGCAGATGAATTGCAACGCTGATTAGAAGCACCTGCTACTCACTGCTAACTCACCTGTCTACCTTATAATAAATACTGTTTCTTATTGTAAAAGTTGTGAACCTACACACTGTAGAAGGCTGTTCAGCCAAATCATATGTGGATGCTATCCTGATGTAGTAAAAATAATAACAATAAATCAAAAATTAACTAAGCTTTATGCGATATCTTTTTGAGTGCGGACCCATCAAACTTTCTAAGTGAAGAGGTGTAAAAAGGAGCTTTTCTGTCAATAATTTTATGAATAGAGATATAAGTAACATTGAAAATATGCTTTGTGATTTTGTAGAATAGCATAGCCAGGGGTGGGATTGAGGAGGACACACGATTGTAGAAAGATAATACTTGATTTTTAGAAAATGAAATGTATTGGTCATATACACATTATTTGTGTATTTAACCAGGCAAGTCAGTTACTTACAATGACAACAGTGGGTTAACATCCTTGTTCAGGATGACAGATGTTTACCTTGTCTGCTCAGGGATTTGATCTAGTAACCTTTAGGTTACTGGCCCAACGCTCTAACCAGTAGGCTACCTGCCACCTCCTGTGTTGAGGATTTAACAGATCTTATTGTGGGGGTAGCAAAATGCATGTGTTACCAGCTCCAACAGTGCAGTAGTGTCTTACAATTCACAATACACAAATCTAAAAGTAAAATAATGTAATTAAGAAATATATAAATATTAGGACGAGCAATGTCCGAGTGGCATTTACTAAATACAGTAGAATAGAATACATACACATATATATATGAGATGAGTAAAGCACTATGTAAACATTATTAAAGTGACTAGTGATCCATTATTAAAGTGGCAGTGATTCCATGTCTATGTATATAGGGCAGCATCCTCTAAGGTTCAGGGTTAAGTAACCAGGTGGTAGCTGGCTAGTGATGGCTGTTTAACGGGTCTGATGGACTTGAGATAGAAGCTGTTTTCCAGTGCTTTATGTGTTGCCCTTGCTCCACATGGTCAGGTCTCTGACCTCCCTATATGCTCTCATCATTGTCGGTGATTAGGCCTACCACTGATGTGACATCAGCAAACTTAATGATGGTGTTGTGCCTGGCCGTGCAGTCATGAGTGAACAGGGAGTACAGGAGGGGACTGAGCACGCACCCCTGAGGGACCCCCGTGTTGAGGATCACCGTGGCGGATGTGTTGTTACCTACCCTTACCTCCTGGGGTGGCCTGTCAGGAAGTCTAGAATCCAGTTGCAGAGGGAGCTGATCTCACACGCCTGCCAGAAAGATATTATGAAGAAAACTGATGCACGACTGCACTGTCGATGACTTAACATACAAACTTTCATTTATTCAAGCAACATAAAAAATGTAGTCAGCCTGGAACACAACCAATATGTTATTAGTTCAGAAACCTGTTCTTCTGGTTCTCATCTTTGATCTTTTGTGCGAGATTTCCACTCTCACTATGGTCCATCACTTCGTAATAACTTTTATCTGTTTTATCTGTAAAAATGCATAGTTTGTGTGAATATAGTATTTTGGGATATATTGTTATAGCATGCTAGCTCCTCTCTTTATAATTTTCATGTTGATACTGTGGCAATAAACATATTGGGGTGGTGACCCAGACACAGATGAAGTTTAGTCTTGGACTAGAACTCATTCTCAATGGATTTGTAATCTTTATCTGGGAACCAACCCTAACGTGTTCTCTCTAAACTGAAAAATAAACACAAAAATATGTTACCTTGGAAAGAGTCCTTAAAATATGGCAGTGATTTATCTGCAGGAGTATTTCAACCTCAGAGAATATGTCTCCAGCACACGAGTATGATGCCTGTTAATAAAGCAAAGTACTCAATCCAACACTTTCCATTATAAAGGATTCTAAATTAGACCTAGCGGTGTCTCCCTTTGAATCCAATCAAATCAAACTGTATTTAATTATAAACAATAAAGTAAGTAAATAATACTAATAATAAATCAATTAAAGAAGTAAAACGGAAACCGCCAGTTATGAATCAACACAGGGAAAGCAGTCCAGCGACAAACTCCTTCTAAAGGATCTATAATCATATGAATAACACACCTTATTAGAAAAGGGTTGCTATAAAAGTGGAATGTAAAATCAAAGACAAGTGCTGTTCTAGTGGTAGTGCTGCTGCCTATGGATGACACTTTGACTCCTGGAGGGTTCAAACCCCAAATCCACCACTTAATGTTTACTGTAAACCCCTCTACCTCCCGTCTCATCACTTTTCTCTACCTATCAATAAAACTACAGTTTATGTTTACAAATAACGTTTAAGAAAAAAAACTAAGACAATGGTGCCCACTCACCTCATTCAGTTTGACCTCTTTAATGACAAACTGGTCGCCATCTTTGTCCTTAGCTATGACACCATTCTCTACCTTCCTCAGGATAGTGAATCCTTTCTTTTCAAGGACACTGGGTATTCCCCATCTTTGGATTTCTCTATAATACAGTATGGTGTCATTGGTAAATAACTCAAATGTCAAATATTTTATGTATGGTACAATATTTTGAATTATAAATAAAGAGTTGATTTGTGGCAAGTAAATATGAATAATAAATGAAACAACTATGTTGTTATTTTAAACATTTTGTTTATGTGAAAATGTATTGTTCATGAAATACAGGACTTCTCTTTTGAATGTGCATGAGCTTACCTGAGCTTGCCTGTCTCCCTGTAAATATGATCTCTACTCGTCTGAGCCAGTGTCACACACAAGAGCATCTATTTACTTTGTGTTAGATAAACACACGTATCAGTGTCAGCTGAGAAAGTGGCAATAGTGGATCAATATTGAACCGATGAAATGGATTTACAAGAATTCAACTATGCCTGTACAGCTCGTGTCAAACTCATTCAATAGAGGACCGAGTATCTGTGGGTTTTCGTCCTCCCTTGTACTTAGTAAATTAGTAAAGGACTTCCCACACCTGGTTGTCTACGTCTTAATTGAAAAAAACTCGAACCTGCAGACACTAGGCCCTCCATGGAATGAATTTGACACCCCTGCTGTACACAGAAGTACACGTAAAAGGCTCATGTGACAGCCTGTGAAAACAATGTGTCTGGAGAGCTACAGCAGTGGGGGCTGGTGGGAGGAGCTATAGGAGGACGGGCTCGTTGTAATAGCTGGAATTGATTAAATGGAATGGAGTCAAATGTGGTTTACATCTGTTTGTTGTGTTTTATACCGTTCCTTTTATCCCATTCTAACCATTACAATTACCCTGTCCTCCTATAGCCCTCCACCAGCCTCCACTGAGCAACAGGTAGGCAAAACTTCCACCTGTGCTCTGGAATGTAAAATCATACATTTATAAAAGTAAAACAGACAAATTAAAATCCAACTACAGTGTGAAATAGTTGGAATAATCCATTGTCAAGGCGCTAATGCCGGTTTTAAAGTAAAAAACAAATCCCTTATTTTCTATTCAATACTCTAACCTTCTCCCAAAGTTATTTTCTGGCCATACAGCATAATACAAATACACCTGTTTCAGCATTAAACATTTGTCAGGGTTTAAGTCATTGGCTACATTCTAATTTTCTACCATGCTCCTGAAGTCTGCGCTTCTACAATCCCCATCATGGGGCGTCAGGTAGCCAAGCAGTTAAGAGCATTGAGCCAACAACCAAAAGGCTGCTGGTGCAAAACCCCGAGCTGACAAGGTGAAAAAAATATGCTGATGTGCCCTAAACCCTAATTGCTCCTGTAAGTCACTCTGGATAAGTGTCTGCTAAATGATGTAAATGTAAAAGGAATGGACGGGTGTGAGGACATGGTGGAAACTCCCTTTAACCACACTTGCAGCAATCTACACTGAGCAAAAATATAAACGCAACAATTACAAAAATATTACCAATATTACAAATCTGCTGGCCCATCTGCCGGCCCAGAAGGCATCCCGAGCCACGTCCTCAGAGCAGGTGCAGACCAGCTGGCTGGGGTGTTTACGGACATGTTCTATCAATCACTATCTCAGTCTGCTGTTCCCACATGCTTCAAGAGGGCCAGCATTTTTCCTGATCCCAAGAAAGCTAAGGTAACTGAACTAAACGACTATCTCCCAATAGCACTCACTTCCGTCATCATGAAGTGCTTTGAGAGACTAGTCAAGGATCATATCACCTCCACCCTACCTGACACTCTAGACCCACTCCAATTTGCCTACCGCCCCAATAGGTCCACAGAAGACACAATAGCAATCACACTGCACACTGCCCTAACCCATCTGGACAAGAGGAATACCTAAGTAAGAATGCTGTTCATTGACTACAGCTCAGCATTTAACACAATAGTACCCTCCAAACCCGTCATTAAGCTCGAGACCCTGGGTCTCGACCCCGCCCTGTGCAACTGGGTACTGGACTTCCTGATGGGCCGCCCCCAGGTGGTGAGGATAGGAAACAACATCTCCACCCCGCTGATCCTCAACACTGGGGCCCCACATGGGTGTGCTCTCAGCCCTCTCCTGTACTCCCTGTTCACCCATGACTGCGTGGCCACGCACGCCTCCAACTCAATCATCAAGTTTGCAGATGACACAACAGTGGTAGGCTTGATTACCAACAATGATAAGATGATAAGATAAGACGGCCTACAGGGAGGAGGTGGGGCCCTCAGAGTGTGGTGTCAAGAAAATAACCTCACACTCAATGTCAACAAAACAAAGGAGATGATCGTGGACTTCAGGAAACAGCAGAGGGAGCACCGCCCTATCCACATAGATGGAACAGTAGTGGAGGAGGTGGAAAGTTTTAAGTTCCTCTGCATACACATCACGACAAACTGAAATGGTCCACCCACACAGACAGCGTGGTGAAGAAGGCGCAGCAACGCCTCTTCAACCTCAGGAGGCTGAAGAAATTTGGCTTGTCACCAAAAACACTCACAAACTTTTACAGATGCACAATCGAGAGGATCCTGTAGAGCTGTATCACTGCCTGGTACGGCATCTGCCCACAACCATAAGGCTCTCCAGAGGGTAGTGAGGTCTGCACAACGCATCACCAGGGGCAAACTACCTGCCCACCACCCAATGTCACAGGAAGGCCAAAAAGATAATCAAGGACAACAACCACCCGAGCCACTGCCTGTTCACCCCGTTATCATCCAGAAGGCGAGGTCAGTACAGGTGCATCAATGCTGGGACCGAGAAAATGAAAAACAGCTTCTATCTCAAAGCCATCAGACTGTTAAACAGCCATCACTAACATTGAGTGGCTGCTGCCAACATACTGACTCAAATCTCTTGCCACTTTATAATTAAACATTGGATGTAATAAATGTATCACTAGTCACTTTTAACTATGTCACTTTATACAATGTTTACATACCCTACATTACTCATCTCATATGTACAGTATATACTGTACTCTATACCATCTACTCCATCTTGCCTATGCCGTTCGGCCATCGCTCAACAGCTCTGGTGGACATTCCTGCAGTCAGCATGCCAATTGCACACTCCCTCAAAACATCTGAGGCATTGACTTGTGTGGCAAAACGGCACACATTAGAGTGGCCTTTCTTGGTACCCAGCGCAAGGTGCGCCAGTGTTCTATTTTTTGTATTTTTTCCTTCATTTAACTAGGCATGTCAGTTAAGAACAAATTCTTATTTTCAATGATGGCCTACCAAAATGCAAAAGGTCTCCTGCGAGATCAGGGGCTGGGATTAAAATGACAAGTATAGGACAAAACACACATCACGACAAGAGAGACACCACAACACTGTTAAATATCATACTCTTTAATTAGCTCTTGACATTCCACACCTGTCAGATGGATGGATTATCTTGGCAAAGGAGAAATGCTCACTATGAGGGATGTAAAGAAAGTTATGCACAAATTTTGACAGAAATAAGCTTTTTGTGCTGATGGAACATACCTGGGATCTTTTATTTCAGCCCTTGAAACATGGGAAAAAACACATGTTGCATTTATATTCTGGTTCAGTATAATACTTTTAAAAACATGAGGGGGAGTGAACAAGTGCACTCTTCTGGAGAAGTGTAGAGAATTGGAACGCAGACTTGGAAGGTCGACAAATAATTAATGACACCTGTGTTTTGGTGTGGGCTCAGAAAGGTAAGGTTATTCCAGATCACCACTAGGGGCTGCTATTGGGTTACAATCACATCAACAATTGAGAGGAACAATCAAATATGAGCATAGCACAGAATAACATACACGTTTCATGTCAGTTTGTTCACCTGTCTTCATTCACTATATCTCATCTGAACCCTAAACAAATGTGACCTTATTCTGGGTTGAAATAATACATTGTTCTAACTGTGTTATGTTGAAAAATACATGTAACTCCTTATATAAAAGGAAGAATAATGTTCGACTGTGTTGGTGACATCCATATTGTCCTGTGCTACACCTGGAAAGAAGATGTTTCCATTGTGAGCAGTGTGAGATGATAAAATAGCCTACTTTGTCCTGGTTGTCAAACCGCCACACTAAACAAACATGGTCATCACCTGGTCCTGGTTGTCAAACCGCCACACTAAACAAACATGGTCATCACCTGGTCCTGGTTGTCAAACCGCCACACTAAACAAACATGGTCATCACCTGGTCCTGGTTGTCAAACCGCCACACTAAACAAACATGGACATCAACTGGTCCTGGTTGTCAAACCGCCACACTAAACAAACATGGACATCAACTGGTCCTGGTTGTCAAACCGCCACACTAAACAAACATGGTCATCACCTGGTCCTGGTTGTCAAACCGCCACACTAAACAAACATGGTCATCACCTGGTCCTGGTTGTCAAACCGCCACACTAAACAAACATGGACATCAACTGGTCCTGGTTGTCAAACCGCCACACTAAACAAACATGGACATCAACTGGTCCTGGTTGTCAAACCGCCACACTAAACAAACATGGACATCAACTGGTCCTGGTTGTCAAACCGCCACACTAAACAAACATGGACATCAACTGGTCCTGGTTGTCAAAGCGCCACACTAAACAAACATGTACATCAACTGGTCCTGGTTGTCAAACCGCCACACTAAACAAACATGGACATCAACTGGTCCTGGTTGTCAAAGCGCCACACTAAACAAACATGGACATCAACTGGTCCTGGTTGTCAAAGCGCCACACTAAACAAACATGTACATCAACTGGTCCTGGTTGTCAAACTGCCACACTAAACAAACATGGACATCAACTGGTCCTGGTTGTCAAACCGCCACACTAAACAAACATGGACATCAACTGGTCCTGGTTGTCAAACCGCCACACTAAACAAACATGGACATCAACTGGTCCTGGTTGTCAAACCGCCACACTAAACAAACATGGACATCAACTGGTCCTGGTTGTCAAAGCGCCACACTAAACAAACATGGACATCAACTGGTCCTGGTTGTCAAAGCGCCACACTAAACAAACATGTACATCAACTGGTCCTGGTTGTCAAAGCGCCACACTAAACAAACATGTACATCAACTGGTCCTGGTTGTCAAAGCGCCACACTAAACAAACATGTACATCACCTGGTCCGAGAGAGAAACACACAATTCCTTGCTCTTTTTTATTCATTTTATTGACCGTCTGTAAAGAATTTGCAGCTCTCATAAACAGTGTCTGCTGGATGGTTGTGATATATTATTATTGCCCTTTAAGATTTGGTAAGATAATTTGCTTGAATATTCATTTAGTAGCAATTAAAATGTAGGTCAGTGATTTTATGGAAAAAAATCCCATCTTTAAATGTTTAAATTTCACATATTATAACAATATTTGCATCACAGGTAATATCAACCCAAGGTCCAGAGGTTGTTGTTGCAATACAGTCTTCTATACCATTACCTCCACTGTTTGGTTCCCCACTGTGCCAGTCCAGATACGTCAGTGGCTCGTCATTCAAATCTACCCAAACACCCTCTGTTTTCCTGTCTGTTGCTCCCAGGAAACCATAAGAAGCACCAACAATGAATTTGGAAAGAGCTTGGTTCTCCACGTCATTCCTTGGCATGACCAGCGTCGCACCAACGTTGTTGCAGAACTTCAAACCTTCATCGAAACTCCCCAGCACTCCATTGGACACTAAATATTTGTCCCCTGCCTTCTGGAAGACCCTGAAGCTTGCAGCTTGAAATAAATCATGTCATTCTTTCTGTGAGTCATACTGACCGATTTCCTTGTTAAATGTGGATATAAATGTGAAACACACTGAGTGCACAAAACATTAGGAACCCCTGCTCTTTGCATGACATAGACTGGCCAGGTGAATCCAGGTGAAAGCTATGATCAAATGCATGAATGGGAGGTGACAGGTTAAAGAATAACAGGTTAAATAATCATTTGAGACATGGCTTGTGTATGTGTGCCATTCAGAAGGTGAATAGTCAAGACAAACAATTTAAGTGCCTTTGAACGGAGTATGGTAGTAGGTGCCAGGCACACTGGTTTGAGTGTGTCAATAGCTGCAATGCTGCTGGGTTTTTCACACTCAATAGTTTCCTGTGTGTATCAAGAATGGTCCACCACCCAAAGGACATCCAGTCAACTTCACACAACTGTGAGAAGCATTGGAGTCAACATGGGCCAGCATCCCTGTGGAATGCTTTCGACACCTTGTGGAGTCCATGTCCAGACGAATTGAGGCTGTTCTGATGGCAAAAGGGGTGCAACTCAATATTAGGAAAATGTTCCTAATATTTTGTACACTCAGTGTATATATCTTTTGAAACACATTTACAATTTACAATAACAACAACAAAAAACATTTTTCAAAAGAGAAAGTCTTACCTTTCTCAAGATTAGCCTGTCTGGCTTTGAGCTGTTGGATCTCAGCGAGTAAATGGCTGATCACACTGTTTCCTCCTGCATCTGAAAGAACATGACACATTCTGGATTGCACCTCAACAAGTACTATCCCAACAGGTCAAGGACTGTTGATTACCTCCTGGCTCCCCTATCTCCCCTTTAGGTCCAGCTGGCCCCACATCACCAGGGGGTCCCTGTACCCCTATTCCTCCTAGAATAACATAAAACAACATACATTTAATCTTGTACAGATCATTCCTCAAAAATGTAATTTTTTTGTATTGGGAACTGTGCCATGCCTTGATGCTAGATAACACATTCTTTCATGTCCCCTACCAGGGTGTCCTTTCTCTCCCTTGGGTCCTGTGACTCCGTCATGCCCGTCCCTCCCATCTCTCCCAGGCAGACCGTTATGACCAGGTATGCCAGGGACACCGGGATAAGCTGGGCAGCTCGGGCTGGAAGTGTGAGGGGGAGGGGTTTGCTTTTGGGCTTCACTTGGCAGGAACACAGTCAATTGTGAGGTCAGCAGAATGTTGAGAAACAACCGGGGCATCGCCATCGAGTGGTGTCTGAGGAGAACAGGCTCAGAGTCATTGGGATTGCATGGGGGAGGTAACATCAACCCAACCTCTTGCCTGCAAAAAGGCTATTTGGACACTCCTGGTACAAACAATATTTCTTTTCAGAATTGGATATAATTATGTTCAGGTTAGGGTTCGTTTCAGGGTTACATTTTGCAGGTCAGGAATGTCCTTATAGCCTCTCCTTCTTGCCTGCAGAAATATGCACTGGGCCATAGGATTTCTGCAGTACCCCCACAAAAAACGGAATATTGTTTTATTTATTGATAAAAAATACAAAACATCTGACACTTATTTTTCTCACAAAAGTAGTGCATAATTTGGAACATAATTTGGAAAAATCTGAAACAGAATTTGGGGGGCCCACCTTAGCATTGTTTATTAACCATTATTTTACCAGGTATATTGACAGAAAACAGTGTATTACTTTATCTTGTACATTAAGGACTTGGGGAAGAGTTTCACAGGAGAGAAGAAGAGAAGGATGTTCCTATTTGAAAGCTAGAATAAAATGAGTAGCTTAAGACACATGTTTTTAAAGTAGCTCTCGAGCTGGAAAGCCTTACATTGATGCCTTTTGGCAATTCCAATCTCTTTTCCACATCAAATCAAATCAAAGTTTATTTGTCACGTGCGCTGAATACAACAGGTGAACAGTGAAATACTTACTTACAGGCGCTACCCAACAGTGCAAAAAAGGCATTAGGTGAACAGTAGGGAAGTAATCAGTTTTCCACATTGATTCAACATCATCACAGATTCTTTGGGGTTAAAATGAAAGTTGATTCAACCAAGTTGATTTGCTCCCCCAGTGGACACAATTTCTGTAGATAAAAAAAACTAGTAGCTTGGATCCATATAACACACAGTTCAGTCTCGTACTAGATAGAAATGAAGTGTGGGCTGGCATGGTTTAGAGCTTTTCTTGACATATTGATTGGTTCCATACAACCACTCTCAACACTGCAGACTTTTTTGTTGGTTTTGGGTCGAATTTAGGCATAACAGCGTCCTCTTCTGTGTTACGAAAACACAGAAGCGTAGCCTAGTGGTTAGAGCATTGGACTAGTAACCAAAAGATTACAAGTTCAAATCCCCGAGCTGACAAGGTACAAAATCTGTCGTTCTGCCCCTGAACAGGCAGTTAACCCACTGTTCCTAGGCAGTCATTGAAAGTAAGAATTTGTTCTTAACTGACTTGCCAAGTAAAATAAAGGTGACAAAGTAAGACGATTCACACACCTGTTCAGCGCAGAAGTTCATGTTAGAAAAGTAAATATGATTGGTTGAATGTGTTTCAGTTACCTTCTACTAAAGGAATCATCATAAAACCATGAGATATGTTATCGATAGTGATATTATTATTGTGCAACATAGACATTCTATTTTCTCCTGAGATTGCAAAGCAATTTGAATGTTGATCTAGTGCCCACCCGTTTATGAATGTTTCAACCACTGTTTTTGCCGTTAGTTGGTTTCAGAGAGCACAAAAAACTACACTAACCATGAGCCTTTTAGCGTTTCTGATGACACAGAAACAGATCCTGAGTCTGTTCCAACGTGTCCACCTGCGAATCGGAGGCCATGATTGGCTCCCGTTGTGGGTGTGGCAGAGAAGCAACCTTTATTTACGTGCAATTAACATAGCCTATATTAATATGCAATACCTTTTCTCCCGACAGTTAGAAGAACTGACTGCTTCTTGCATGAAACAGAAGCTTCGTCACTTCTCACAGTGTGGCTTGCTCACTAAAGTCACATGTTTTATTAGTATTCTACATAACAGAACCTAATACAAAATCATATAGTATAAATTGGGTAGTTTGAGCCCTGAATGCTGATTGGCTGACAGCCGTGGTATTTTGGTCATATACCACACCTCCTCTGGCCTTATTGCTTAAGTATAACGTTACTCTTAGACCAAAAACACATTTTAGGACAGGGGTGTCCGGAGTCATTTTGCCCTGGGGGATACGTTCGGTTTTCAACGAGGTCCAAAATGGGTTATTTCCATGCATTCCAAATCTGCTAAAAAATTGTCCTCTAACCATAGTTTAGGGTTATTTTCGATGAACCCCAACTGTCTAGTGATTATTAGCGAGCTGGACAGTCAAGACACTGTATGAATACAGGTATATCAACATTTCTACACAGTTTTGATTTGGTTTGAATAATTTTATTATGTTGAGTATATTGAGTTTGTTTTTTCAAATTGTATTTGTCAGAAGCTTCATAAACAACAGGAGTAGACTAACAGTAAAATGCTTACTTCGAATCCAATTTTATTTGTCATGTGTGCCGAATACAACAGGTGTAGACCTTACCGTGAAACGCTAAATTATAAGCCCTTAACCAACAACGCAGTTCAAGAAATAGAGTTAAGAAAATATTTACTAAATTAACTAAAGTAAAAAAAAAGTACTAAATTAAATTTAAAAAGTAACACAATAAAATTAGCCTCAACCTTAACAAGGCTGTTTGCAGGGGGTATCAGTACCGAGTCAATATGCGGGGGTACAGGTTAGTCGAGGTAGTTTATAAAGTGACTATGCATAGATTATAAACAGCGAGCAGCAGCTGTCCAGTGACCATTTCATGCAACCGGTCAGGATGCTCACGATGGTGCAGCTGTAGAACTTTTTGAGGATCATGGGGACCCAAGCTAAATATTTTCAGTCTCCTGAGGGGGAAAAGGTGTTGTCGTGCCTCTTCACAACTGTCTTGGTGTGTTTGGCCCAAACTCTTGACCCGCAACAGTTCAGCCCTGTCAATGTTAATGGGGGCCTGTTCGGCCCTCCTTTTCCTATAGTCCACGATCAGCTTCTTTGTCTTGCTCACTTTGAGGGAGAGATTGTTGGACTTACGGCCCATCCCAACAATGCAGAGAGAAAGAAAATGGAGAAATAATAGAAAAGTAATAACAAGTCATAATAATGAGTGAAGATAACTCGGCTGTATACACAGGGTACCAGTACAGAGTTGATGTGCCTATATAATAGGCGGTGTCAGAGGATAACCCAGTCACCGTGATTGGGAGTCCCATAGGGCAGCGCACAATTGACCCAGCATCGTCCGGGGTAGGCCAATCATTGTAAATAAGAATTTGTTCTTAACTGACCTGCCTAGTTCAATAAAGGTTACATGTAAAAATGAAAGATGTATAAGTACAAAAATTGATGTAGCAACTGCAGAAAGCTTGTTTAACGTCTGTCAGCCACAGCTGAAACATCCCTCTGTAATAAATATAGCAGAAGCATTGTCCAATCACATGTACAAATCTTACTTACCTTTGTGGTCGTTCTCTGTATGAAGCAGGATGAGTACACAGATCAATAGTTGCTGTTACAGTAAAGATACTGAGCTCTGTTTATGAATATTTACAGTGTACACCGGTTTATAGTATTCTACTTTATAGTAGACTTGATACCTAATCAGTACACAGATCAATAGTTGCTGTTACAGTACACAGAGTATATTGTTCTCTGTGCCAATGTATAACTTCTAAAACTTTATGGTCGGGACTTGATAACTACCTCTTTTATGTCAGGGGCATAGTCTTCCCAACAATCAGTTTAACAACCATAACAAGGAAATGCTACCAAGTGACCTAAAAACAAAGGATCTTTGCTCTCTGAAATAAAAGATCTTATTATTATGGCCCTGACACACTTCTAGGAACCCAGCAGTCACCATGATCTACACATTACTCTCTGTAGATCATAGAGGAAATGACCCAGATGGTGCAGAATTATTATTTCCTGGTAAACATGAACAGATGCCAATAAATCAAGACAAGGGAGCAATCCACTGGACACGGACGTCAATCCAACTTTGGTTCAACGTCATTTCATTGAAATGAAGTGGAAACAAAGTTGATTCAACCGGTGCCCAGTGGGAATCTAATTGTAATCTTAATCTATACATTTTGAAGGCCTATGTTAGTTTGTAAGATGAGTCAAAAGTCCTGCATCGTAGGAAGTATACAGTATGACATACAAACACATTTGATTTGACAATATCTCAGGTTTATTCCATCATATTTCGAGTTAAAATCCATATTTTATGTCACACAACATTCCTATGCTAACTCTGGAATCATTTGGCAATCTCTCAAATGTGTTCATTTTCCATTAATCAGTTCCTTTAAAACATTACAGAGCATTTCTCAGAAAGAGTTTGGACAGAGTCAAAACATTTTGTTTTATATCACACTACTTTCACAAACAAACTCTTATTGTAGAATAGTTATTTTCAGACAAAATGTGTCATTTATTTTTAGTTCTACTAATTTGAACATTGTATTTTACCCATGGAAATGTGCTGACATACAGTATGGCTAAATCCCAAATGGCAACCTAATCCCAATATAGAGCACTACTTTTTCCCAGAGATATATGGGTCCTGGTCAAAAGTAGTGCACTATATATGGAATAGTGTGCCATTTGAAACACATTACATTTTTATTTTCATGGGATTTATCCTTATGTTCTGAAAAGCAGGAAGCCCCTGAATGTGCTGCGGTTGTGGAAGTCTGCAAATATGTGTGAATGAGCATGAAGAGTCATGTAGACATGGTCTCCCTGTTCTAGATGTAGTGTCCCTCCATTACCAGAACTATCAGAGCTATCATGCTCTGTATGATGATCACACGCAGACAACATGCGCACATTATTCTTAAACAGACTTACACAGACGTTGTGCTGGCTACTGGCAAATGATGAGAAGCTGAAGTAGTAGACTCCTTTCACTGGCGTATTGAAGACACCTGAAGAGGAGTAGCAGGGAGAGATCAGTACTATAATACTATAAATACACTGAGACACCTCTAGAGGAGTAGCATGGATATATATATATATATATATATATATATATATATATATATATACCATACTACGATAATCATATAATCTTAGAAATACATTGAAGACACCTGTAGAGAAGTGGCAGGAAGAGATATATACTATAATACTATAATCTTGTAAATACATTGAAGACACCTGTAGAGAAGTAGCAGGAAGACATATATACTATAATACTATAATCTTGTAAATACATTGAAGACACCTGTAGAGAAGTAGCAGGAAGAGATATATACTATAATACTATAATCTTGTAAATACATTGAAGACACCTGTAGAGAAGTAGCAGGAAGAGATATATACTGTAATACTATAATCTTGTAAATACATTGAAGACACCTGTAGAGAAGTAGCAGGAAGATATATATACTATAATACTATAATCTTGTAAATACATTGAAGACACCTGTAGAGAAGTAGCAGGAAGATATATATACTATAATACTATAATTTGTAAATACATTGAAGACACCTGTAGAGAAGTAGCAGGGAGAGATATATACTATAATCTTGTAAATACAGTGAAGACACCTATAGAGAAGTAGCAGGGAGACACCCTTATCAGAGGAGAGATTAGATCAGAAACAACTAAAACAAGAAATATACATTGTACTGTGCATGAATATGTGTAATAAAAACTACTACTTTGCTACTTTGCTACTACTTTTGCTACTTTGCTACTGAGGTTCACCCTTTTAACTTTGTGGGGACTTGTGAACGAGTGGACACTTCAGGAGGAAGGAGAGATTATTGGGAGAAATCCACTCTTATAGTTCTTCCATCGTGTCTTCCAACTCTTTACCTGATCCAGGGTTGTAAGCATTGCCAACGTTTGTGAAGACATTGCTGAATGCCAAGTTGGTCTCTCTCTCAGAGGGCGGTGTATGGCCATCTCCTCCTAGTGCTGCCGTAAAAGCAATCTTTGGTCCGTCTATGAGAAATAGTACATTACAACTTCACAAGAAAGAATAGGGCATGTATACGATTTCACACACTGTTTTCCAGTAGTTTCGGCTAAATCAATTTGATAACCACATTGTAATTATTGTCTATTTAGCATTATCTACCTTCACTCTGTCTCCTCAGTTCATCCAGCAGGATTTGCTGTTGCTCCACTCTGAACTCAGTGGCGTCGACTCTAAATGACAATACTTGAAGCTTCCTCTCCTGTACTGGAAAACAGGAATTTAAACTAATATTAAGACCAAAAACAGATCAACTATTCCTTGTTGACCTTAGCAATGATGTCACTTCACACCATAGTTACTTTACCAATCCGGACAGAATACAAATGTAAATCACCTTCATTCTCTCTCTTCATGCTCTTCATCAGGCTCTCACTGGTGCTCAGCTTGGTCTCCATGACTCTGAGCTGGGCTGCTTGAACTATTAAACACAAAAACTGTCTTATTAAGTTAGGCAGGTCTGAACACAAAAATAAAGACAATTCACATGAGCATCACAAGGCCTATAACTTCACCCATGCTCTACCAAGGTTTCCCAACAGACAGTTTTGACCTACTACTGGTAGCTGTGTTGGCCAATTGTACTTCAAACAACATGTAGGCAGGTTGCTTGGGCATTAAAACTTGTCAAACAGCCTAATTCATAATCTTAGTTGTTAATATGTTTTTTGGTATTCTGAAGATTTTAATATATTAACAAAAAAAGTAAATTATTAGATTTAGATTACATTCAGTTTCTCTCTGTAGAAGAGCAACAATAGCCTCCATGTTACTCAATTCTCCATGGCTCCCAGATGCCTAAGAAGGTTACACATGTCTGGCTGGCAGCTACCGTTTGTCTCTGCTAGGGATGGTGCTTGATTCTGTTTGAAAATAACTTCACTTTCTATGTCCTGTCCCTGTTCAGAGTGTTGGTTGTGAGTCTTGTATTCATTCTCTATGTCCTGTTCCTGTTCAGAGTGTTGGTTGTGAGTCTTGTATTCATTCTCTATGTCCTGTCCCTGTTCAGAGTGTTGGTTGTGAGTCTTGTATTCATTCTCTATGTCCTGTTCCTGTTCAGAGTGTTGGTTGTGAGTCTTGTATTCATTCTCTATGTCCTGTCCCTGTTCAGAGTGTTGGTTGTGAGTCTTGTATTCATTCTCTATGTCCTGTTCCTGTTCAGAGTGTTGGTTGTGAGTCTTGTATTCATTCTCTATGTCCTGTCCCTGTTCAGGCTGAATCTGTACCATGATGTCATTGAGGTTGTCTTCTCCAGCATCTTCACTGAGAGTCCCAGACAGACACAGCAGCAGCAGGGTCAGAGTCAGTCCCCCCATTCTTCAACTGGATAGCCTATACTTCAGCTTGTAGTGTACTGAAAGTTGTGTGAACATTCAACTTGTGCAGTCCTCTTTAGTTCAATGTGTGCAGTCATTTTATGATAGCGTCAGGGTTAAACATTAGTCGTGATTTGTAAGGAAAATCTGCAAAAGTAGACATAAGGGTATTTTATGATATAGTCCTGTGAGATAAATGATGTATACCAGGAAACTGAAACATGTTTACAATTTACATATCTAAAGGGAATTCAAGGTGACCTCAATCCTACGCGTTTACTGGCATCATTCAGAGTTTATGGTCTGTTGTCTGGGAACCCAGAAACAAACCTTGTGTGCGCTGCTACCTGATTTACATGTCAGTTTGTCTCGAAACTATAATGATACGTGTACACTTTCAATTGCTTTTCATGATTATATTGACTGTATTGCTCATATGTTTTACTATGTTGAAATGTGTATTATTTTGCCGGTGAATAGCTACTGAAAACTTTTGTCATGTTTGTTTCTTTTTCATAATGTCTCTGAAATACAATTTTATTGATCTGGTTTTAATCGATCTGTGGAACATAATCTGTCCCCGAGTGTGTGTGCTGTACATTATGTCCTGATCATTGGCGACCACAGGAGGTCGCTGTTACATTGGAAAAGGTGGCTGTGGGTGAGAAATGTACATGATGTCCTGATTATTGCTGGCCACAGGAGGTCGCTGTTACATTGGAAAAGGTGGCTGTGGGTGAGAAATGGGGCAAATCAGTAGACCTACATAACATTGTTGCAATTATATTCCCATTCATTCATAATTTTGTATATTATAAACTTGCTATGAAATATTATCTTTAAAAATAAAATTTAAAAAAAATATTTTTTTTTATGGTTTAAGGAAGAGGTAGGCCTATAGGTGTGACAATGTGGACTGCAGAGTGTTACATTTTATTCAGATAAGACTTGTTTTTAAACCAATTTATTTTTTGTATTAAATCAATTGTAGATTCAGAACATGACCAAGTATGTGGACACCTGCACGTTTAACATCTAATTCCAAAATCATGGGCATTAAAATGGAGTTGATCTCTTCATTGTTGTTACAACAGCCTCCACTCTTCTGGGAAGGCGTTCCACCATGTAGGAACATTGATGCGGGGACTTGCTTCCATTCAGCCACAAAAGCATTAGTGAGGTCGAGCACTGATGTTGGGCGATTAGGCTCGCAATCAGCTTCACAATTCATCCCAAAGGTGTTCGATGGGGTTGAGGTCAGGCCTCTTTGTAGGCCAGTCAAGTTGTTCCACACTGATCTCGACAAACCATTTCTGTATGGATCTCGCTTTGTGCACCGGGGCATTGTCATGATGGAACTTCCCCAATCTGTTGCCACAAAGTTAGAAGCAGAGAATTGTCTAGAATATCATTGTACGCTGTAACATTAAGATATCCATTCACTGGAACGAAGGGGCCTCGCCCATACCATGAAAAACAGCCCCAAAACAATATTATTCCACCACCAAACTTTACAGTTGGCGCTATGCATTCAGGTAGGTAGCATTCTCCTGGCATCCGCCAAACCCAGATTCGTCAGTCGGACTGATTCATCTACTTCTCCAGAGTCCAATGGCAGCGAGCTTTAAGCCACTCCAGCCGGCGCTTGACATTGGGCATTGTGATCTTAGGCTTGTGTGCAGCTACTCGGCCATCGAAACCCATTTCATGAAGCTCCCAACTAGCAGCTCTTGTGCTTATGTTGCTTCCAGAGGCAGTTTGGAACTCAGTAGTGAGTGTTGCAACCGAGGACAGAATATTTTTACTTGCTTCACCACTCTGCGGTCCTGTTCTGTGAGCTTGTGTGGCCTACCACTTCGCAGCTGAGCCGATGTCTCTCCTAGACATTTCCACTTCACAATAACAGCACTTACAGTTGACCAGGGCAGCTCTAGCAGGTTAGAAAGGAAAGAAACTGACTTGTTGGAAAGGTGGCATTCTATGAAATTCACAGAGCTCTTCAGTAAGGCCATTCTACTGCCAATGATTTCATGGCTGTGTGCTCGATTATATACACCTGTCAGCAACTGGTGTGGCTGAAATAGCAGAATCCACTCATTTAATCCACTAATTTATAAATATTTTTATATATATATACAGTGCCTTGAGAAAGTATTCGGCCCCCTTGAACTTTGCGACCTTTTGCCACATTTCAGGCTTCAAACATAAAGATATAAAACTGTATTTTTTTGTGATGAATCAACATCAAGTGGGACACAGTCATGAAGTGGAATGACATTTATTGGATATTTCAAACTTTTTTAACAAATCAAAAACTGAAAAATTGGGCGTGCAAAATTATTCAGCCCCCTTAAGTTAATACTTTGTAGCGCCACCTTTGCTGCGATTACAGCTGTAAGTCGTTTGGGGTATGTCTCTATCAGTTTTGCACATCGAGAGACTGAAATTTTTTCCCATTCCTCCTTGCAAAACAGCTCGAGCTCAGTGAGGTTGTCGTTCCACTTCATGATTGTGTCCCACTTGTTGTTGATTCTTCACAAAAAAATACAGTTTTATATTTTTATGTTTGAAGCCTGAAATGTCGCAAAGTTCAAGGGGGCCGAATACTTTCGCAAGACACTGTATATATATATATATATATATATATATATATATATATAAATAACCAGAATGTTGAATAAGGAATAAGCGGTAGGGCTGTAAGGACAACATGATTCTCTGTGAAAGAAGAAAATATACACGTGTGTCCTTGAAGTTTGCAGTCGTGTCTAAGAAAATACAATTTTACCTTTTAGTGTTGGGATCATCAACTAGGATGGTCGGGGGCCGGAACATATTTACTAATAATTTGTAGACTGCAAATTGACCACAAGAATCCCAAACAGTAATCATGTTTGACTAAAACATAATAATTTCAACCCTTTCTTACATTTTTTTACCATCTTTTATGTCCAACAATTACTCAGAGAACTTGGGGGCTAAAAAACCCACCCGCGGGCCACCATCTGGGGAACCCTGCTTTAATGTGGGTAATCTCCTTTTCAACAGTAAAAGTTCACAAATCGCTGCCAAGAGTCGATTGATGCACCGGTGCATCAAATGAATTAACATAATTTTAAAACTCCTCATCCAAATCTGTCTGTTAAATCTTGCTACTTCTCAATCCACCGCATCTGCCTATGCCAGCCTTCTGTATCTGCAGTGGAAGGTGGTATAGCCACAGAGTTGCTGTCTGTTTGTCAGACCAGGAGACGTCTCAAAAATCAGTCTTCTCACTTCAAAGTCTGTAACATCCGAACGGTTTGGCATGCAAAACTAATATTGAAAGATGAGTCTCTAGCGAAGATAGTGATCTCCCTTTTGCTCGGCAACCCCAACAAGCCGCAGCACTGTCTGAAGTCTGTACTGCCCATGTTCTTCTGTCTGTAGCATCTGAACCGTTTGGGCTACAAACTAAGACCCTACTTTGGAAAGGGGAGAATCTCAAGAACAAAAGTGTCTCTATCTGAATATAACCCGGTTCAAAAAATGAATGGAAGTAGTTTTGTGGGTTAAATATTTGTCAAAAAAGAATAATAGTAATTCCTGAGCTTTCTTATAGATAAAGAACAGACACTTCAAAATCTTAGCCCTTATGATTCATTTTTTGACTGTTTTGACATTTATGACTGTGTTATTCAATGCGTTTCTATGAGCTAAAGCAGTAATGTTCAATATTTTTGCAAATATGTTATTTTTGGGGGATACCTACAGGGCTCCAAAAATTCAAAATCAAATAGCTAAATGATCAATTTTAGAGGTTAAAGTTTGGATCCATTGCCATTTACAGGAAAATTATTTAAGATAGCAACGTTTTAAAGTGTGCGTGAAATGCCTAGACTGTATGCCTATAAACCAAGAAAATGTAGGTTGAGTTAACGGGCATATATCAAATGCGCTAATCATGGTATAAAATTGGATGGAAAGAAAATGTGTTTGAGTGGAGCGCCAGCGGTTGAAAGTCTGTAGCTCTCTTGTGTGAGGCGGGATAATGTGGAGGGAGAGAGGTAGGGGTGTGTGACTAACATTTGGAGACTGGGAGGGGAAAACAACTATTTGTAGGCTACGGCTTGCCTTGCAGAGCCGGACCAGGGAAATAGCGGTCGAGGTGCAGAGGGAGGGGGTTCGACAGGGGGGGGATCGTCCGAAAAAAATCATAATAGTTCTCTATCGCTTGTTGTGACACAAACACCAGCATGTTAAGGGACTTCTACGCATTTAACGGGCAATTGAAAAGGGGGAACTATCCTAGCATGGAGAAATTTTCTATAGCGGTGGATAAACAGTCAATATGGTAAGCCCATTCTGTGGACTGTAGCCTAGGTATGCAGCAACAGGCTGAACGAGTTTCCTGCCTGGCGTGCTTCTTGGCTACCTGAAACAACTTCTGATGGTAATAATGCAGTTTTACGAAATAATAAAGCAAGTTATATAGCATTTAGCCTCTTATCACAACATACAAATGTATGCATAGTCCTTTAGATTATAGACTCTCTTCTTGTTATTGCCCTAAGCCTATATCTTTTCAGTATAATCATGACTTTTCAACTTGAACATTTTAGGCTTGTTTATAGGCCACTGTTTAGCCTTTGCAAACATTTGCTCCTCCCTAACAGTAAACTAGTCTATCATATTGATTTTAATGCATCCTTCTCTTTGGATAGCATGTTCAGCAAATATACAATATTCCTTTAGGTCTTACGAATGTGGATTTCGCTTTCTATCTCAGTGTGTTGCCTATTGCTCATGAATTGGTATGAAGCTGAAGCTGCATGCTAAACATCAGGACTAAATGGTCATGACATGAATAGTCTTCTCCGTGTTTTCATCACTATGTCTATTTAAGGAACGCATCATGGGGAAGCTGTTAGCAAGGGAACAGTCGCCAAGACCGCTCTGTAACATTTACACTACTGTTCTTCTCTGACCCAGACTTGGATTGTTACCACTAGTTATGACAGACAGAGAAGGAGATAGTGGGAGAGAGAGATAATTTAATTGAGAGAGGGTGGAGACAGACAGAGACAGACAGACAGACAGACAGACAGACAGACAGACAGACAGACAGACAGACAGACAGACAGACAGACAGACAGACAGACAGACAGACAGACAGACAGACAGACAGACAGACAGACAGACAGACAGACAGACAGACAGACAGACAGACAGACAGAGAGAGAGAGAGAGAGAGAGAGACAGAGAGAGATAATTTAATTGAGAGAGGGTGGAGACAGACAGAGAGAGAGAGAGAGAGTTGGACAGAGAGAGAGATGGACAGAGAAAGAGATGGCCAGAGAGCGAGACAGACAGAGACAGAGAAAAAGAGAGATGGACAGAATTAGTGCTTTTTACTGTTTCTCCTGCTGTGGATGAGCTTGGAAATCATGAGATGGATAAAGAGGGATGAGAGGGGAAAGAGAAAGGGACAGAGGGTAGAGATACACAGAGACAGAATGAGAAAAGAGGGGAATGACAGAGAGGGAAAAATTGAGAGAGAGAGAGAGAGAGAGAGAGAGAGAGAGAGAGAGGGGACATGGAGAGTAGCGACAGTAGTTTGGCTGATATTCCACATTGGACCTGAAATAAAGAGAGGTAGTGAGAAACAAAGAACAAGGGATGGATCATCAGACAGGATGAGAAGTAAGAAATAAAACTGAGCAAAAAAAGAAACGTTGTCTCACTGTCAACTGCGTTAATTTTCAGCAAACTTAACATGTGTAAATATTTGTTGTCACAAATCCCGTTTCCTGAGTCTGTTTTTTGCCTGTGTTCTGTCCTGGAGTGTTTTTTCCGGCGTCCTGGAACGCACCCTGTCTGGTTGCCGGGCAAGGTAGCCAGTTGGGAGTTCTGAATACCCGCACCTGTATCCCATCAGCTATCTGCACACCTGGTCCTGATCATCATCTGGTCCTGTTCATCATCTCTCCTCTTCATAAGCCCGGACCTGACATCCATTCCCTGCCAGATCGTTAGCCATGAACAGTATGTTGTGCCATAGTATCAGCCTCAAGTTGGATAGAATTTGTTTTGTTGTTTTTTACATATTGCTTGCCTTAAACTTACCTCCGTTTGTTCTGTCTTCAGTTACTCACCCGGATCATTTACCCCATTCCCGCCTGGTCGTCGGAGG
The DNA here is from genome assembly GCF_036934945.1 of Oncorhynchus masou masou. Taxonomy (NCBI): domain Eukaryota; kingdom Metazoa; phylum Chordata; class Actinopteri; order Salmoniformes; family Salmonidae; genus Oncorhynchus; species Oncorhynchus masou. Next base: position 15,592,411 of record NC_088234.1, on the reverse strand, counting down.
ATTCCGCTACCCCATTGGATCCACCTATTTACTCCCATCAACTCACCACCGCTGCCCGCTACGCCACCTGGATATATCTACCCATTCACATTCACTTGTAAATAAATACTCACCTTCTTCTTGCTCTCCTTGTCCTGGTCTGCTTCTGGGTTCGATTTTGAAAAAACGTGACATTTGTATGAACATAACAAGATTCAACAACTGAGACATAAACTGAACAAGTTCAACAGACATAACAGACTAACAGAAATTGAACAATGTGTCCCTGAAGAAAGGGGGGTCAAAATCAAAAGTAACAGTCAGTATGTGGTGTGGCCACCAGCTGCATTAAGTACTGCAGTGCATCTCCTCCTCTTGGACTGCACCAGATTTTCCAGTTCTTGCTTGAGATGTTACCCCACTCTTCCACCAAGGAACCTGCAAGTTCCCGGACATTTCTGGGGGGAATGGCCCACCCTCCGATCCAACAGGTCCCAGATGTTGAGATCCGGGCTCTTCTCTGGCCATGACAGAACACTGACATTCCTGTCTTGCAAGAAATCACGCACAGAATGAGCAGTATGGCTGGTGGCATTGTCATGCTGGAGGGTCATGTCAGGATGAGCCTGCAGGAAGGGTACCACATGAGGGAGGAGGATATAACTTGTAGCGTATTTGAGGTTTAAAAAGGCTTCTGAGGTTTGTAATTTTCTGAGTGTAGGACTGGTAGTATTTGGGACTGGTAGTATTTGGATTGGGACTGGTTATATTTGCATTGGGACTGGTAGTATTTGGATTGTGACTGGTAGTATTTGAATTGGGACTGGTAGTATTTGAATTGGGACTGGTAGTATTTTTATTGGTATGTTGATTTGGAATGGTAGTATTTGCATTGGGACTGGTAGTATTTGAATTGGGACTGGTAGTATTTGGATTGGGACTGGTACTATTTGCAGTGGGACTGGTAATATTTGGGACTGGTAGTATTTGGGAATGGTAGTATTTGGATTGGGACTGGTACTATTTGCAGTGGGACTGGTAATATTTGGGACTGGTAGTATTTGGGACTGGTAGTATTTGGATTGGGACTGGTAGTATTTTTATTGGTATGTTGATTGTGACTGGTAGTATTTGCATTGGGACTGGTAGTATTTGGATTGGGACTGGTAGTATTTGTATTGGGACTGGTAGTTTTTGTATTGGGACTGGTAGTGTTTGTATTGGGACTGGTAGTATTTGCATTGGGACTGGTAGTATTTGGATTTGGACAGGTAGTATTTGTGACAATACAGAGGCGGATGCAAGATGCAAGCAACGATGGTTTAATGAATATAGTTTACAGCAGCAACAGGACAGACAGACTGTACTCAGACGGAATCCGACCCAGGGACTCGGGCGCATCTTCCGATGATAGCGTGCTGAGAAAACCAGGGGAGTGTGTCCGGATGGGTAGGAAGGAGCACAGCAGATAATCCACACAAGGGCGGTGAGAGAAGAGCACGGACACACAACACAACCTCAGGGAAGAAACAACGATCTGACAACAAGAAACACTGGTTACAGAACATATAAAGGGAAGATAAGTGGTTCCAGCTGGCGCAGACAATCAGGCCGAGATTGGGAACCACGCCCACACAAACACGGGAGAGAGAGAGAGAGAGAGGAGAGAGGGAGGCAGTGGATTCATGAACCGTGACAATACCCCCCCCCCAGAATACCCCCCAGAAACCTTACCCAGGCAAATTTACCTGTCGATCGAAATCATCGATAAGGGAGTGATCCAGAATGTCCCTAGCAGGCACCCAACTTCTCTCCTCCGGGCCGTAACCCTCCCAGTCCACCAGGTACTGGAATCCGCGTCCCCTCCTTCTAGAGTCCAAAATACGATTGACAGAAAAGGTGGGTTCCCCATCAACAAGTCGTGGCGGCGGGGGAACCGGGACCGGCGGGTTAATGCGTGCCTGAAACACAGGTTTTATTTTAGACACATGAAAGGTAGGATGAATTATCCTATACGCCGGAGGAAGCTTGAGCCGGACCGCCACCGGACTAATGATCCTGGTGACTTTGAACGGGCCGATAAATTTGGGGGCAAGCTTGTTCGAAACGGATCGGAGTGGAATGTTCTTAGTAGAAAGCCACACTCTTTGGCCAACGACGTATACCGGAGGCTTCGACCGGTGGCGATCGGCCTTAGCCTTGGTGCGCGCCCCCACCCGGAGAAGAGTCTCACGGGCTCTGCTCCATGCGTGACGGCACCTCTGGATGAAAGCGTGAGCGGAGGGAACAGTGACCTCGGACTCCGTACTGGGAAAGATAGGTGGCTGGTAACCTAAACTACACTCAAACGGAGAGAGACCCGTGGCTGCCACTGGCAACGAATTGTGAGCGTACTCAACCATAGAGAGTTGTTGACTCCAGGAAGAGGGATTCTTAGAAACCAAACATCGCAACACTCTCTCCAAATCTTGGTTGGCCCTCTCCGTTTGACCGTTGCTCTGGGGATGAAACCCTGAAGACAGGCTGACACTCGCTCCCAGTAACCTACAAAACTCTTGCCAAAACTTGGACACAAATTGGGGCCCCCGGTCAGAAACTACGTCCATCGGCAGGCCATGTAAGCAAAAGACGTGATCCACGACAGTTACCGCTGTCTCCTTGGCAGATGGTAATTTAGGCAAGGGAATAAAATGAGCCGCCTTCGAGAACCGGTCCACCACGGTCAAAACAACCGTCTTGCCCTGGGAGGGCGGGAGGCCGGTAACAAAATCTAGCGCGATGTGGGACCAGGGTCTCGAAGGGACCGACAGCGGTTGGAGTAACCCATCTGGGGGTCGATTAGAAGTCTTCCCAGTGGCACAAACCGAGCAAGCCAAGACAAAACTGTGAATGTCACGAGCCATCAGTGGCCACCAAAAGCGTTGCTTAACCAAAAAGCTAGTGCGGCTGACTCCTGGATGAAACGCTACGTTGGAGCAGTGCCCCCACCGAATAACATCGGACCGACACCCCTCCGGCACAAACAACCGATTAGGCGGACAACCGGGCGGAGGCGTTACCCCTTCTAAGGCCGTTTTGACCCTCGATTCAACCTCCCATGTGAGTGTGGAGACCACTAGGGCCCCGGGTAGGATGCACTCGGGAGTGGATGGGTGTTCGGAATGGTCAAAAATGCGAGAAAGGGAATCGGGTTTGACATTCTTGGAACCCGGGCGATACGAGAGAGAGAAGTCAAAACGTCCGAAAAAGAATGCCCACCGCGCCTGCCTGGAGTTGAGTCGTTTGGCGGTTCTGATATATTCCAAATTTTTGTGATCGGTCCAAACTATAAAAGGTACCCCCGAACCCTCTAACCAATGGCGCCACTCCTCCAGTGCTAACTTCACTGCCAACAACTCTCTGTTGCCAATGTCGTAGTTGCGTTCTGCAGGTGATAACCGATGGGAAAGGAACGCGCAAGGGTGCATCTTGTCGTCAGAAGAGGAACGTTGGGAAAGTACCGCACCTACCCCCACCTCTGAAGCATCCACTTCCACCACGAACTGACGCGAGGGATCGGGAGCTATGAGGATGGGAGCCGAAACAAAGCGGCTCTTGAGTTTGGCGAATGCAGCCTCGGCTGTATCGGACCACCTGAACGTCACTCTGGGGGAGGTTAAGGCGGTAAGAGGAGCGACTATCTGGCTAAAGTTGCGAACGAAACGGCGGTAGAAATTGGAGAATCCCAGAAACCTCTGTAGGGCCTTACGAGAATCTGGGCTTGGCCAATCCACCACAGCCTTAACCTTGTCAGGATCCATGCGAATACCTTCAGTCGAGACGATGTAACCTAGGAATGGAACGGATTGTGCATGAAAAATGCATTTCTCCGCCTTGACAAAAAGTCCATTCTCCAACAACCTCTGAAGCACTCGTCTGACGTGCTGAACGTGTTCCTGGAGAGAAGAAGAAAAAATCAGTATGTCATCCAGGTAAACATATATGAACTGATCAATCATATCTCTCAGCACGTCATTGACGAGTGCCTGGAAAACCGTTGGGGAGTTGGATAGCCCAAAAGGCATGACCAAATATTCGAAGTGCCCTCTGGGGGTGTTAAACGTGGTCTTCCATTCGTCCCCCTCCCTTATGCGAACCAAATGATATGCATTACGTAAATCCAACTTAGTGAACACGGATGCTCCCTGTAACCTTTCAAAGGCTGGGGACATCAACGGTAAGGGATAGGTATTCTTCACTCTGATGTTATTCAACCCACGGTAATCAATGCAAGGACGCAGAGATCCGTCCTTCTTGCCCACAAAGAAGAACCCCGCCCCCGCTGGAGAAGAGGAAGGACGAATGAATCCAGATGCCAGAGAACCAGAGATGTATCTCTCCATAGCCTCCCTCTCAGGAACAGAGAGTGAATATAACTTGCATTTAGGCAGAGACTCACCTGGCAATAATTCTATTGCACAGTCATAGGGACGATGCGGAGGAAGAGAAGCAGCACGGGACTTACTGAACACCTCCTTCAGGTCGAGGTATTCAACGGGCACGTTAGACAAATCCATTGCCTCCTCTAGAAACACAGAATCAGACACAGACGAACAAGCAGACACTAAACAGGACTCAAGACACTTGTTACTCCACATGGATATAGAGTTCTGACCCCAGTCAACTCTGGGGTTGTGTTGGGTGAGCCAATGGTGGCCGAGAACTAATGGTGCAAGGGGTGAGTCCATGAGTAGGAATGATAGTGTCTCAGTGTGATTGCCAGAAGTGATGAGTGTGATAGGTTCAGTGGTGTGAGAAATGTTGGGGAGTTCTTGACCATTGAGAGCGTTGACGGATATCTTGTGCATGAGTGAGGTGATAGGGATCTGGAGTTTGTGAGCGAGCTTGAAGTCCATGAAATTACCCTCTGCTCCTGAGTCCAGTAAGGCTTGGGTGTCGTGCGTGTGAGTGGCCCATCTTAGTCTTACTGGGAGGAGAGTAGATGATGAGGTCTTCTCTGTGGTGACACCACCCGATAGTAGCCTCATGTTTACTACCGGGCCTGATCTTTTACCGGGCAGGAGTGGATAAAGTGGCCTGCTCTACCACAGTAGAGACAGAGTCCTTGGGATCTCCGCCTCTCCCTCTCTTCCTGGGAGAGGCGAGCTCTCCCCAGCTGCATGGGTTCGTGAGCGGAGGCTGAACTGGCCGTGTTCCCACCGCTGGCATGCCAGCCCTCCGTGTCGTTATACGGTCTGTTAGGGCATGCTCGGCGGCCAATACGACTCAGACGAGCGTCGACCCTCAAGGCTAGTTCCACTAGTCCATTTAAACTCCTGGGAAGGTCCAGAACATAAATCTCCTTCTGGATCCGGTCCTCCAGCCCATGCAGGAACATGTCCCACTGCGCCTCCTCGTTCCACTGACACTCTGCGGCCAGAGTGCGGAATTGGATGGAGTATTCCGATACTGAACGGTCTCCTTGGCGAAGGTCAGCGAGTAGTCTGGCCGCCTCCCTACCCGCCACGGCCCGATCGAAGACCCTTCTCATCTCCTCGGAGAGTGTCTGGAAAGAGGTGCAGCATGGGTCCTGGTTCGCCAACACCGCCGTTCCCCAAAGAGCCGCTTTGCCTGATAGCAGTGTGAGTACGAATGCTACCTTAGACTGTTCACGGTTGAAGGTCCGTGGCTGCAACGAGAAATGCATGGAACATCTCGTAAGAAAAGCTCTGCAATAGTCAGGATCACCTGAATAACACTCTGGTGTCGGTAGCCGTGGCTCTAGCTGGGAATCCGGCTCTGGCGGGGCGGGTTGAACTGCCGGTGTAGGTGGCGCAGCGGAACCCCTCAGATGTTGCAATTGTTGGGTCAGCTGGGATACCTGCGTCGCAAGGGCTTGTACTGCCCGACCTGTGCTGGAGATGTTCTCCTCTTGTTGATCCATTCTCGTGATACTGCGGGAAATGAATTCGGTCAGACTCGTTGAACTCGCTGCATCCATGGTCTGGTCAGATCGTTCTGTGACAATACAGAGGCGGATGCAAGATGCAAGCAACGATGGTTTAATGAATATAGTTTACAGCAGCAACAGGACAGACAGACTGTACTCAGACGGAATCCGACCCAGGGACTCGGGCGCATCTTCCGATGATAGCGTGCTGAGAAAACCAGGGGAGTGTGTCCGGATGGGTAGGAAGGAGCACAGCAGATAATCCACACAAGGGAGGTGAGAGAAGAGCACGGACACACAACACAACCTCAGGGAAGAAACAACGATCTGACAACAAGAAACACTGGTTACAGAACATATAAAGGGAAGATAAGTGGTTCCAGCTGGCGCAGACAATCAGGCCGAGATTGGGAACCACGCCCACACAAACACGAGAGAGAGAGAGAGAGAGAGAGAGAGAGAGAAAGAGAGAGGGAGGGAGGCAGTGGATTCATGAACCGTGACAGTATTTGGATTGGGATTTGTAGTATTTCTATTGGTATGTTGATTGGGACTGGTAGCTTTTGGATTGAGACTGATAGTGTTTGGATTGAGACTGATAGTGTTTGGATTGAGACTGGTAGTATTTGCATTGGGACTGGTAGTATTTGCATTGGGACTGGTAGTATTTGCATTGGGACTGGTAGTATTTGGATTGGGACTGGTAGTATTTGGATTGGGACTGGTAGTATTTGGATTGGGACTGGTAGTATTTGGATTGGGACTGGTAGTATTTGGATTGGGACTGGTAGTATTTGGATTGGTATTTTGATTGGGACTGGTAGTATTTGCATTGGGACTGGTAGTATTTGCATTGGGACTGGTAATATTTGCATTGGGACTGGTAGTATTTGGATTGCTATTTTGATTGGGACTGGTAGTATTTGCATTGGGACTGGTAGTATTTGCATTGGGACTGGTAGTATTTGGATTGCTATTTTGATTGGGACTGGTAGTATTTGGATTGGGACCGGTAGTATTTGGATTGGTATTTTGATTGGGACTGGTAATATTTGGGTTGGGACTGGTAGTATTTGGATTGGTATGTTGATTGGGACTGGTAACTTTGGATTGAGACTGATAGTATTTGGATTGAGACTGGTAGTATTTGCATTGGGACTGGTAGTATTTGGATTGGGACTGGTAGTATTTGGATTGGGACTGGTAGTATTTGGATTGGGACTGGTAGTATTTGGATTGGGACTGGTAGTATTTGGATTGGGACTGGTAGTATTTGGATTGGGACTGGTAGTATTTGGATTGGGACTGGTAGTATTTGCATTGGGACTGGTAGTATTTGGATTGGGACTGGTAGTGTTTGGATTCGGATTGGTAGTATTTTGATCGGGACTGGTAGTATTTGCATTGGGACTGGTAGTATTTGGATAGGTATTTTGATTGGGACTGGTAGTATTTGGATTTGGACCGGTAGTATTTGGATTGGTATTTTGATTGGGACTGGTAGTATTTGGGTTGGGACTGGTAGTAATTGGATTGGGACCGGTAGTATTTGGATTGGGACTGGTAGTATTTGGATTGGGATTGGTAGTATTTGAATTGGGACCGGTAGTATTTGGATTGGTATTTTGACTGGGACTGGTAGTATTTGGATTGGTATTTTGATTGGGACTGGTAGTATTTGGATTGGGACCGGTAGTATTTGGATTGGGACCGGTAGTATTTGGATTGGGACCGGTAGTATTTGCATTGGGACCGGTAGTATTTGGATTGGTATTTTGACTGGGACTGGTAGTATTTGGATTGGTATTTTGATTGGGACTGGTAGTATTTGTGTGACGTAGAAGTCCGTCACTGGCCGCGGGCAGCATTTGGTTCTTTAACGCGCACACATATTCATCACTCCTCCCTGCGCCATTATAAGATAAGTTAACAATGTGGGTCGACACACAAATTAACTTCTGTCTTGGTGCATGCATTTCACAATTGTCAATGTTCATATTTGAGAGATACAATAATTATTATACTTATCAATGTTGTGGATGAGCGCATTGTTTGTTTGTTCTGTTCCTCTCTCTCCATCTCTGTAGCTTCCGGGTATGCTGGAAAAGGACCCGAGCTAAGGGAATTGGGTTGGCTTTATAGTGCCTGTCCCAAATGGCTCATTAATGCATATTGGCATATTGAAAGATATTGTCAGTAGTGATGTAATGTTGTAAATGTTATGTTGTGATATTGTTTAAAACTGTGTTGCAATGTATATCCTTTAGTATGTTTAGTTCATGGAAAATGTAGGTTTCTATTGTTAATTGATTAATTAATTAGGGTTAATTGTTCTGAGGGGAGGGGCTAGCCCTACAAAAGGAGCCTCTCTTTCAGTCATGGAGAGGCAGTTTTGGATTGAGCTGTGGATGGAGCAGCATTGTTTTTAAGCTGTCCCATAAGGTAGACGTTGATGGCAGTACTGTTGTTTTTTGTTCCGGAATCACTTGTAAATAAACACCTTTGCACAGAAGAACTTTTGCGGTTCCGCCATCTTTTTATTTTGATTGAGGTTAGGTTATCCAGTTTAGCCTTCTGGCCTACTCTACGTGACAATTTGGATTGGGACTGGTAGTATTTGGATTGAGACTGGTAGTATTTGCATTGGGACTGGTAGTATTTGGATTGAGACTGGTAGTATTTGCATTGGGACTGGTAGTATTTGCATTGGGACTGGTAGTATTTGCATTGGGACTGGTAGTATTTGGATTGGGACGGGTAGTATTTGCATTGGGACGAGTAGTATTTTGATCGGGACTGGTAGTATTTTGATCGGGACTGGTAGTATTTGCATTGGGACTGGTAGTATTTGGATAGGTATTTTGATTGGGACTGGTAGTATTTGGATTTGGACCGGTAGTTTTTGGATTGGTATTTGGGTTGGGACTGGTAGTATTTGGGTTGGGACCGGTAGTATTTGGGTTGGGACCGGTAGTATTTGGGTTGGGACCGGTAGTATTTGGATTGGGACCGGTAGTATTTGGATTGGGACTGGTAGTATTTGGATTGGGATTGGTAGTATTTGAATTGGGACCGGTAGTATTTGGATTGGTATTTTGATTGGGACTGGTAGTATTTGCATTGGGACCGGTAGTATTTGCATTGGGACTGGTAGTATTTGGATTGGGACGAGTAGTATTTGCATTGGGACGAGTAGTATTTTGATCGGGACTGGTAGTATTTTGATCGGGACTGGTAGTATTTGCATTGGGACTGGTAGTATTTGGATAGGTATTTTGATTGGGACTGGTAGTATTTGGATTTGGACCGGTAGTTTTTGGATTGGTATTTGGGTTGGGACCGGTAGTATTTGGGTTGGGACCGGTAGTATTTGGGTTGGGACCGGTAGTATTTGGGTTGGGACCGGTAGTATTTGGATTGGGACCGGTAGTATTTGGATTGGGACCGGTAGTATTTGGATTGGGACTGGTAGTATTTGGATTGGGATTGGTAGTATTTGAATTGGGACCGGTAGTATTTGGATTGGTATTTTGATTGGGACTGGTAGTATTTGGATTGGGACCGGTAGTATTTGGATTGGGACCGGTAGTATTTGGATTGGGACCGGTAGTATTTGGATTGGGACCGGTAGTATTTGCATTGGGACGAGTAGTATTTGCATTGGGACGAGTAGTATTTTGATCGGGACTGGTAGTATTTTGATCGGGACTGGTAGTATTTTGATCGGGACTGGTAGTATTTGCATTGGGACTGGTAGTATTTGGATAGGTATTTTGATTGGGACTGGTAGTATTTGGATTTGGACCGGTAGTTTTTGGATTGGTATTTGGGTTGGGACTGGTAGTATTTGGGTTGGGACCGGTAGTATTTGGGTTGGGACCGGTAGTATTTGGGTTGGGACCGGTAGTATTTGGATTGGGACTGGTAGTATTTGGATTGGGATTGGTAGTATTTGAATTGGGACCGGTAGTATTTGGATTGGTATTTTGATTGGGACTGGTAGTATTTGGATTGGGACCGGTAGTATTTGGATTGGGACCGGTAGTATTTGGATTGGGACCGGTAGTATTTGGATTGGGACGAGTAGTATTTGCATTGGGACGAGTAGTATTTTGATCGGGACTGGTAGTATTTTGATCGGGACTGGTAGTATTTGAATTGGGACCGGTAGTATTTGGATTGGTATTTTGATTGGGACTGGTAGTATTTGGATTGGGACCGGTAGTATTTGGATTGGGACGGTAGTATTTGGATTGGGACGGTAGTATTTGGATTGGGACGAGTAGTATTTGCATTGGGACGAGTAGTATTTTGATCGGGACTGGTAGTATTTTGATCGGGACTGGTAGTATTTGAATTGGGACCGGTAGTATTTGGATTGGTATTTTGATTGGGACTGGTAGTATTTGGATTGGGACCGGTAGTATTTGGATTGGGACCGGTAGTATTTGGATTGGGACCGGTAGTATTTGGATTGGGACGAGTAGTATTTGCATTGGGACGAGTAGTATTTTGATCGGGACTGGTAGTATTTTGATCGGGACTGGTAGTATTTGCATTGGGACTGGTAGTATTTGGATAGGTATTTTGATTGGGACTGGTAGTATTTGGATTTGGACGGTAGTTTTTGGATTGGTATTTGGGTTGGGACTGGTAGTATTTGGGTTGGGACCGGTAGTATTTGGGTTGGGACGTAGTATTTGGGTTGGGACCGGTAGTATTTGGATTGGGACCGGTAGTATTTGGATTGGGACTGGTAGTATTTGGATTGGGATTGGTAGTATTTGAATTGGGACCGGTAGTATTTGGATTGGTATTTTGATTGGGACCGGTAGTATTTGGATTGGGACCGGTAGTATTTGGATTGGGACCGGTAGTATTTGGATTGGGACCGGTAGTATTTGGATTGGGACCGGTAGTATTTGGATTGGGACCGGTAGTATTTGGATTGGGACCGGTAGTATTTGCATTGGGACGAGTAGTATTTTGATCGGGACTGGTAGTATTTTGATCGGGACTGGTAGTATTTGCATTGGGACTGGTAGTATTTGGATAGGTATTTTGATTGGGACTGGTAGTATTTGGATTTGGACCGGTAGTTTTTGGATTGGTATTTGGGTTGGGACTGGTAGTATTTGGGTTGGGACCGGTAGTATTTGGGTTGGGACCGGTAGTATTTGGGTTGGGACCGGTAGTATTTGGATTGGGACCGGTAGTATTTGGATTGGGACCGGTAGTATTTGGATTGGGACCGGTAGTATTTGGATTGGGATTGGTAGTATTTGAATTGGGACCGGTAGTATTTGGATTGGTATTTTGATTGGGACTGGTAGTATTTGGATTGGGACCGGTAGTATTTGGATTGGGACCGGTAGTATTTGGATTGGGACCGGTAGTATTTGGATTGGGACCGGTAGTATTTGGATTGGGACCGGTAGTATTTGGATTGGGACCGGTAGTATTTGGATTGGTATTTTGACAAGGACTGGTAGTATTTGGACTGATAGTATTTGAATTGGGACCGGTAGTATTTGGATTGGTATTTTGACTGGGACTGGTAGTATTTGGATTGGTATTTTGACTGGGACTGGTAGTATTTGGATTGGTATTTTGACTGGGACTGGTAGTATTTGGATTGGTATTTTGACTGGGACTGGTAGTATTTGGATTGGTATTTTGACTGGGACTGGTAGTATTTGGATTGGTATTTTGATTTGGACCGGTAGTATTTGGATTGGTATTTTGATTTGCACTGGTAGTATTTGGATTTGGACCGGTAGTATTTGGATTGGTATTTTGGTTGGGACTGGTAGTATTTGGGTTGGGACTGGTAGTATTTGGGTTGGGACCGGTAGTATTTGGATTGGTATTTTGATTGGGACTGGTAGTATTTGGGTTGGGACTGGTAGTAATTGGATTTGGACCGGTAGTATTTGGATTGGTATTTTGATTTGCACTGGTAGTATTTGGATTTGGACCGGTAGTATTTGGATTGGTATTTTGATTGGGACTGGTAGTATTTGGGTTGGGACTGGTAGTATTTGGGTTGGGACTGGTAGTATTTGGGTTGGGACTGGTAGTATTTGGGTTGGGACTGGTAGTATTTGGGTTGGGACTGGTAGTATTTGGGTTGGGACTGGTAGTATTTGGGTTGGGACTGGTAGTATTTGGGTTGGGACTGGTAGTATTTGGGTTGGGACTGGTAGTATTTGGGTTGGGACTGGTAGTATTTGGGTTGGGACTGGTAGTATTTGGGTTGGGACTGGTAGTATTTGCGTTGGGACCGGTAGTATTTGGATTGGTATTTTGATTGGGACTGGTAGTATTTGGATTGGGAGTTTACATTTATTCAAAGGGTAAAAATCTCAGAGTAGTCAGCAGTAGGTAGATACTGTACCCTTGATAATATATCTATGGTCCTACACTATGTATCTCTGCTTAGAGCATACCTGATTACAGTCCTTCATCCGCACTGGGACCATTTGACATTGATTATATCTTATTGACCTGCTTCTTTCTAGAGAGGGGAGAGGATTAAAACTGGTCCCAGATCTGTTTGTGCTGTCATGCATAATAGCACAAACCCATCTGGGACTAGGTTTACGTTGACTCAATCAGTCAGTCAGTAAATCTTTCCAGACTCTAAAGCCAGTCATTAAGGCCACATTACCGGTGATCCATGAACTCTAGTTACAATCATCAAGGATTAAACCACCTCTTCTCAGAAAATCACTCGGTTCTACAGCTTTAAGAGTGGATTTGGAGTTGTTTTTGTTTCTTAAGATCAGCGGAATCATCCATGCTACTGACCCCAGACAGCCTCTGCTGACCTATTAGTTACACTAGTTTGCGAGATGAGAAATCCTGTGGTGCAACTGTCATTTTATGTAACACAGTTTGTGCGCGCATTGTATCGCTGTTCTCTTGCGTTCAGTCTCCCTCTCTTTTTTTCTGCCTCATCTCACCTTCCTTCACCCTCTCTTCCTCTCTGCCTCTCATCTCACCTTCCTTCACCCTCTCTCTTCCTCTGTCTCTCATCTCACCTTCCTTCACCCTCTCTCTTCCTCTGTCTCTCATCTCACCTTCCTTCACCCTCTCTCTTCCTCTCTGCCTCTCATCTCACCTTCCTTCACCCTCTCTCTTCCTCTGTCTCTCATCTCACCTTCCTTCACCCTCTCTCTTCCTCTCTGCCTCTCATCTCACCTTCCTTCACCCTCTCTCTTCCTCTCTGTCTCTCATCTCACCTTCCTTCACCCTCTCTCTTCCTCTCTGTCTCTCATCTCACCTTCCTTCACCCTCTCTCTTCCTCTCTGCCTCTCATCTCACCTTCCTTCACCCTCTCTCTTCCTCTCTGCCTCTCATCTCACCTTCCTTCACCCTCTCTCTTCCTCTCTGCCTCTCATCTCACCTTCCTTCACCCTCTCTCTTCCTCTCTGCCTCTCATCTCACCTTCCTTCACCCTCTCTCTTCCTCTCTGCCTCTCATCTCACCTTCCTTCACCTCTCTCTTCCTCTCTGCCTCTCATCTCACCTTCCTTCACCCTCTCTCTTCCTCTCTGCCTCTCATCTCACCTTCCTTCACCCTCTCTCTTCCTCTCTGCCTCTCATCTCACCTTCCTTCACCCTCTCTTCCTCTCTGCCTCTCATCTCACCTTCCTTCACCCTCTCTTCCTCTCTGCCTCTCATCTCACCTTCCTTCACCCTCTCTCTTCCTCTCTGCCTCTCATCTCACCTTCCTTCACCCTCTCTCTTCCTCTCTGCCTCTCATCTCACCTTCCTTCACCCTCTCTCTCCCTCTCTTCCTCTCTGCCTCTCATCTCACCTTCCTTCACCCTCTCTCTCCCTCTCTTCCTCTCTGCCTCTCATCTCACCTTCCTTCACCCTCTCTCTTCCTCTGTCTCTCATCTCACCTTCCTTCACCCTCTCTCTTCCTCTCTGCCTCTCATCTCACCTTCCTTCACCCTCTCTCTTCCTCTCTGCCTCTCATCTCACCTTCCTTCACCCTCTCTCTTCCTCTCTGCCTCTCATCTCACCTTCCTTCACCCTCTCTCTGCCTCTCATCTCACCTTCCTTCACCCTCTCTCTGCCTCTCATCTCACCTTCCTTCACCCTCTCTCTTCCTCTCTGCCTCTCATCTCACCTTCCTTCACCCTCTCTCTTCCTCTCTGCCTCTCTGACTCTCATTGGACTGTTAGTCCTCTCCACTTCCAACCTTTTCTGTATGTTCAGACATATTCTTTCATAGTTTGTTTTTCTTTCCCTCCCTCCCTCTACGGTCCCCCTTTCCACTCTTTATCTCCCAGAAACCCCCTCTCTCCCCAGCCATCCTTTTCTTTTTCCAGACACAAATTTAACCATCCGTCCTTTCTTTCTTTGTGTCTTTCTTTCTTTGTCTTTTTTAAAACTAAAATCTCTACATGTTTTCAACCTCTCTGCATAATATGCTTTTTTCCTGTGAGGGGGGGGGGATCTCACTATAATTATTGTCAGATGACTTTGAGAAAGAAAGTAGGAGAGAGGTAAAATAGAGTATGGAGAAAAGAGGGGACATTATGAAATGAGAGAGGTAAAACAGAGTATGGAGAAAAGAGGGGGCATTATGAAAGGAGAGAGGTAAAAGAGAGTATGGAGAAAAGAGGGGACATTATGAAAGGAGAGAGGTAAAACAGAGTATGGAGAAAAGAGGGGACATTATGAAATGAGAGAGGTAAAGAGTATGGAGAAAAGAGGGGACATTATGAAATTAGAGAGGTAAAGAGAGTATGGAGAAAAGAGGGGACATTATGAAATGAGAGAGGTAAAACAGAGTATGGAGAAAAGAGGGGGCATTATGAAATGAGAGAGGTAAAACAGAGTATGGAGAAAAGAGGGGACATTATGAAAGGAGAGAGGTAAAACAGAGTATGGAGAAAAGAGGGGACATTATGAAAGGAGAGAGTTAAAGAGAGTATGGAGAAAAGAGGGGACATTATAAAATGAGAGAGGTAAAGAGAGTATGGAGAAAAGAGGGGACATTATGAAAGGAGAGAGGTAAAACAGAGTATGGAGAAAATAGGGGACATTATGAAAGGAGAGAGGTAAAGAGAGTATGGAGAAAAGAGGGGACATTATGAAAGGAGAGAGGTAAAGAGAAAACATGGATAGGAAGAAAATGTTTGGGGTTGCCTTGCCAACAGTCCTGTAGAAAAATAAAGACTGTGTTGTTGTGTGCTCTCTTCTCTGTCACCTTCCACCTCTTTGGCAGAACTACATGGTGTGTGTGTGTGTGTGTGTGTGTGTTTTTGTGTGTGTGTGAGGGTGCATAAGTGTGTGCGTGCGGTGCAGTTGCCATACTAGGTTGTGATACAGCCCGACAGGATGCTCTCGATTGTGCATCTGTAAAAGTTTGTCAGGATTTTCGGTGACAAGCCACATTTCTTCAGCCTCCTTCTTCACCACACTATCTGTGTAGGTGGAACATTTCAGTTTGTCTGTGATGTGTACACCCAGGAACATAAAATGTTCCAGCTTCTCAACTGCTGTCCCTTCGATGTGGATAGGGGGGGTGCTCCCTCTGCTGTTTCTTGAAGTCCACGATCATCTCCGTTTTGTTGTCTGAGAGCTTGTTTTCCTGACACCACACTCCGAGTGCCCTCACCTCCTCCCTGTAGGCCGTCTCGTCGTTGTTGGTGATCAAGCCCACTATTGTTGTGTCGTCTGCAAACTTGATGATTGAGTTGGAGGTGTGCGTGGCCACGCAGTCGTGGGTGAACAGGGAGTACAGGAGAGGACTGAGAGCACACACACTTGTGGGGCTCCAGTGTTGAGGATCATCGAAGTGGAGATGTTGTTTCCTACCTTCACCACCTGGGGGCGGCCCGTCAGAAACTCCAGGACCCAGTTGCACCGGGAGGGGTTGAGACCCAGGGCCTCCAGCTTGATGATGAGCTTGGAGGGTACTATGGTGTTGAATGCTGAGCTGTAATCAATGAACAGCATTCTTACGTAGGTATTGTTTTTGTCCAGATGGGACAGGGCAGTGTGCAGTGCGATGGCGATTGCGATTGCGATCTGTGGACCTGTTGGGGCGGCAGCTAGCCTAGTAGCTAGAGTGTTAGACTTGTAACCGAAAAGTTGCTAGATTGAATCCCCGAGCTGACAAGGTAAACATTCGTCTTTCTGCCCCTGAACTAGGTAGTTAACCCACTGTTCCAAGGCCGTCATTGAAAATAAGAACTGACTTGCCTAGTTAAATGAAGGAAAAAAAACACACAAAAAACAACGGTGCACCTTGCGCTGGGTACAAAAAAAGGCCACTCAAAAGTGTGCCGTTTTGCCATGTCAATGCCCCAGAAAAAAACTGAAATGGGTCTAGGGTGGCAGTGAAATGATCCTTAACTAGCCTCGCAAAGCACTTCATGATGATGGCTGAAATGTGTCTTCCGCATTTAACCCAACCAGGGAGGTGCGGGGGTGCGGGGGACTGCACCAGAGAGGTGCGGGGGTACGGGGGACTGCACCAGAGAAGTGCGGGGGTGCGGGGAACTGCACCAGAGAGATGCGGGGGTGCGGGGGACTATACCAGAGAGGTGCGGGGGACTGCGCCAGAGAGGTGTGGGGCTGCGGGGGACTATACCAGAGAGGTGCGGGGGACTGCACCAGAGAGGTGCGGGGACTGCAACCTTTTGGTTACTGGCCCAACGCTCTAACCACTAGGCAACCTGCTGTATAGACTGAATAAACATGTATAGACTGGATAAACATTTGTAGACTGGATAAACATTTATAAACTGTATGTATCGAATTGAATAAAAGTTCATTCATCACATGCACAGGATACGGCAGGTATAAACGGTACAGTGAAATATTTACTTGCGAGCTCCCCTCAACAGTGCAGTACAAATATCAATATTAATATTAATCACTTGTAATCAATAGTAATCAATAGTCAAATCCCCAAAATATTAAGTTGTAATAAAAGTAGCGTACAATGTTTACGTGTAGAGATTTGTTTATGTCTGTGTCACAGGACGTTGGTGGCACCTTAAGATGGGCTCGTGGTAATGGTTAAGATGGGCTTGTGGTAATGGCTAGGACGGGCTCGTGGGAATGGCTAGGACGGGCTCGTGGTAATGGTTAAGATGGGCTCGTGGTAATGGCTAGGATGGGCTCGTGGTAATGGCTAGGACGGGCTCGTGGTAATGGCTAGGACGGGCTCGTGGTAATGGTTAAGATGGGCTCGTGGTAATGGCTAGATGGGACGGGCTCGTGGTAATGGCTAGGACGGGCTCGTGGTAATGGTTAAGATGGGCTCGTGGTAATGGCTAGGACGGGCTCGTGGTAATGGTTAAGATGGGCTCGTGGTAATGGTTAAGATGGGCTCGTGGTAATGGTTAGGACGGGCTCTTGGTAATGGCTAGGACGGGCTCGTGGTAATGGCTAGGACGGGCTCGTGGTAATGGCTAGGACGGGCTCGTGATAATGGTTAAGATGGGCTCGTGGTCATGGCTAGGACGGGCTCGTGGTAATGGCTAGGACGGGCTCGTGGTAATGGTTAAGATGGGCTTGTGGTAATGGTTAAGATGGGCTCATGGTAATGGCTAGGACGGGCTCGTGGTAATGGTTAAGATGGGCTCGTGGTAATGGTTAAGATGGGCTCATGGTAATGGCTAGGACGGGCTCGTGGTAATGGTTAAGATGAGCTCATGGTAATGGTTAATAAGGGCTCGTGGTAATAGCTGGAGCGGAATAAATGGAATGGTATCAAGTATATCAACCACATGGTTTCCTTTCCTTTCGCTCCGTTCCAACCATTATTATGAGCCGTTTTCCCCTCAGAAGCCTCATGTGGTCAGTGTGTATTTGCCTTTCTGTACATGTTTGTGTGTGTGTCAAATCAAATCAAAGTCTATGTGTCACATGCGCCGAATACAACAGTGAAATACTTACTTACAAGCTCTAACCAACAATGCAGTTAAAAAAATATATATAAAAAAATACCTTAAAAAAAAGAATAAGAAATAAAAGTAACAAATAATTCAACAGCAGCAGTAAGACAACAATAGCAAGGCTATATACAGGTAATGAGCAAGCAATATAGCCACCGGTCTAATGTCTATTGCTCATGTTTCTTGGCCCAAGCAAGTCTCTTCTTATTGTTGGTGTCCTTTAGTTGTGGTTTCTTTGCAGCAATTCGATCATGAAGGCCTTATTCACGCAGTCACACACTCACTCTCCTCCTCTATCCCCCCACACACACACACACTCACTCTCCTCCTCTATCCCCCCTTCAACCACACACTCACTCTCCTCCTCTATCCCCCCCCCCCACACACACACACACTCACTCATTCAGAGTGGTCTCTCTTTTCATTGTCAGCGGAGCATGAGTCATGATACTATATTTTTCCATATGTGACTCCTGTGCACTTGGAGAAAGGGAGAAGAGAGGGAGCGGATGAGGAGAGAGAGAGAGAGAGAGAGGAGTTGGGTGCAGGTCGTTTCACTGTGTTAGTGGGAAAGTGTGTCATGACTCATGCTCCGCTGACAATGAAAAGAGAGACCACTCTGAATGAGTGAGTGAGTGTGTGTGTGGGGGGGGGGGGATAGAGGAGGAGAGTGAGTGTGTGGGTGAAGGGGGAGATAGAGGAGAGTGAGTGTGTGGTTGAAGGGGGAGATAGAGGAGAGTGAGTGTGTGGTTGAAGGGGGAGATAGAGGAGAGTGAGTGTGTGGGTGAAGGGGGAGATAGAGGAGAGTGAGTGTGTGGTTGAAGGGGAGGATAGAGGAGAGTGAGTGTGTGGTTGAAGGGGAGGATAGAGGAGAGTGAGTGTGTGGTTGAAGGGGAGGATAGAGGAGAGTGAGTGTGTGGTTGAAGGGGAGGATAGAGGAGAGTGAGTGTGTGGTTGAAGGGGAGGATAGAGGATATCCTGTCACAGAAGTGGCCATTGCAAAGATAGATGAGCTCTCTAGTACATATCCATGACCCTGTCCCATCAGTGTGCCAAATTAAAATGTAATTAAAATTGCTGATCCTATCATGGAGATAACGTGTGAGAAATGTATTTGAAAACAGTTCCTATTATAAGACATCAATCTTCTATCTCTTTCATTAAATCAATTAATCCTAACTTACACTAAGTAAAATATTAACTGAGTCATGTGATGTCAATGGGAGTGAAAATTTGACTGAAGTGGAAGGATTCACTCCTATATAATCATATCCTTTATGACCTTTGAACCCTGTGCCCCTCAGGGCTGCGACCTCTAACCTCTATGATAGTGTGGACAATGCCCTCCACCGCCTCGTACATGTGTCCAATCACAGAGGTAGCGACCTGGAAGTGCTCGTCGATTGGCTGCCATGGTGGACAAACTGGAAAAGGTAGGAGAGAGGGAGGGAAGATCTGAATGAAATGGAACACTAGTATAGCGTTGTACTGTGTTGTGTTGTATCACAGAGGGAAGACTGGAGAGAGAGGGAGTAGGTGGGGGGATGGGGGAGGAGGAGTGCAGGGGGATCCCTCTCTTTACTCCTTCCCTCCACTTTCTCTCTTTCCCCAATCTGTCATCCCTTCCTCTATCTCCCTCCATCTCTTTCGCTATTCCTCTTCCCTTCTTTCCCACTTCCTCTCTCTTTCTGATTCCCCCTATTTACCTTTCTCCCCAACCCCTTCTTTCTCCTCCTCATCCACTCCCTTCATCCTCTACCCCCCCGTCTTTCTCCCCACAGCAAGCTCTATCTATTATGGTGTAGGATGCTGAGTTCAGGGAGGCAGTATGTGGCCATGTTAACGGGTGTGGAGGAGACCTACCTGCCCCTCTTGGAGGGTCCAGGCACCCCGTCCCCCCTCCGGGGGGAAGCAGACATCCTTTTCCACAACTTGGCCAGCTTCAGCGCCTTCCACTCGCAGTACCTCCTCCCAGCCATGGAGGGAGCTCTACTGCAGAGTCTGCTGAAACAGGACCTCTTCAGTAAATGCGTGAGTGGGTCGCATAGAGTTGGATAGAGGGATGTTTTAGCATGGGCAGCGCCATCGAGAAGTAGAAGAAGAAGAAATTGACTACTTTATTCTGTCTCTCCCCCTCTTTCTCTCTGGCTCTCGCTCACTCTTTATCCCTCTTTCTCCCTCTCATACAAAGAGAGGTGTTTCTCCAGTACCCTCACTGCATATAGTACTGACCAAACCAGAAGTGGACTCCTTGTTGGTCACTTAGGCTGCAGATTTCTTCAAGGTAAGAAAACGTTCCATTCAAAAAACATTATTACAGCATCAATGGAGGCTGGTGAGGGGAGGAAAGCTCATAATAATGGCTGGGATTTTGAGCTGTTTCATATAGTAAAGGCAATTAGCACTGCATTGTATACCCTAAAATAACTCATTAATATTGGATTACCCTAAAACCAATCAGCAGACTTTCAATATATTATAATAGCCCGTCTGATACACACACAGGGCAACGTCTGATCACAGCTTTAAACTGAGTAAACAAGGAGAACATCACACAGATGGTATTAGCAGAGATCTGAGGGTAGAATGTTCACTGTAGTTATCTAAAACGACCACAGGGTGGCAGTAGAAGATGCCTAAAAGTACTGTATCATGAAAATGATGATGTGAAAACAATGATGATGATGATGATGATGATGATTTGGTGGGAGGCTTGGCCAAATCTGTATATTTAAAAGGATTTCTTTTGCATTTGTAGTTTTGTTGTATGGACTGGAGTTGCATGTATTGCACTGTGTTTGTTATGTCTGTACTGTTTGTTGATAATTTTTATGTTATGTGAAGAAAAAAATTAGATTGATGATAATGACCATAGATGTCTGAAGTCCTCTCCTTCCCCTCTCCTCCTCCTCGTCCCTCCCCAGCTCAGACTCCTTGCCACCCCTCCTCTCTCCCTCCTGTTCTTCCCCCACTGTCCCCAGTCCCCTATACAGACTGGAACAGTACTGTGATATTTCTGGAGGAGCTGGGAGGGCTAAACCACGCCTCTGACTCCTTCCTCTCCGTCGTCAGACACGCCCAGCGGGCCAGCGACCTCATCGTCGGGTGTCCGGTGAGAATGCCAGATTTAGATTAATCTAGATTAGATTAGATTTAGATTAGTATAGATTAGTCCCAACACTGGTATAACGCTCCCAGACTAGTGACAAGGTTTCAACCCTAAACTATTGTGTCTCAAATGGCACCATATTCCCTATATAGTGCCCTTCTTTTGATCATAGGGCTCTGGTCAACAGTAATGCTCTATATAGGGAATAGGGTGCACACAAACACTCACACACATACATACACTCACGCACATGCATAAACATAGGATGGCGTGTTAACACACACTCACACATGAAGACATTGAGACTCTCACACAGAGAGGTAGCTAGCTAAAGAACTGAGTGGTGGAGAAAGTTTGACACACAGATCTCCGAGAGGTAGCTAGCTAAATAACTGAGTGGTGGAGGAAGTTTGACACACAGCTCTCTGAGAGGTAGCTAGCTAAAGAACTGAGTGGTGGAGGAAGTTTGACACACATATCTCTGAGAGGTAGCTAGCTAAAGAACTGAGTGGTGGAGGAAGTTTGACACACAGATCTCTGAGAGGTAGCTAGCTAAATAACTGAGTGGTGGAGGAAGTTTGACACACAGCTCTCTGAGAGGTAGCTAGCTAAATAACTGAGTGGTGGAGGAAGTTTGACACAGCTCTCTGAGCGGTAGCTAGCTAAAGAACTGAGTGGTGGAGGAGGTTTGACACACAGCTCTCTGAGAGGTAGCTAGCTAAATAACTGAGTGGTGGAGGTTTGACACACAGCTCTCTGAGAGGTAGCTAGCTAAAGAACTGAGTGGTGGAGGAGGTTTGACACACAGCTCATATTACATGACCCTCACATCACTGGACAGGTGAAAATATAACATAAAGCGGTTTGGGGGACAGTAAACTGTGCATGTCTGTGTGTGTAAGTGTGGTAAATTATAGGTCATGATCTGACAGTCAGTATGTTGTTGTAGTGTTTACATGACACGTGTGTGTGTTTTTGTGTGTGTGTGTGTGTGTGTGTGTGTGTGTGTGTGTGTGTGTGGGCGTTCCCTTACGTGCGTGTGCTTGCCTATGTGTGTGCGTCTGTTAGGTCCCGGTGGCGGAGCGTGGAGAGCTGGTGAGTCAGGTGTGTGGGAGGACCAGCAGGAAGAAGACCGGGGTGTGTTCCTCTATCAACCCCTCATCGTCTTCACCAAGCAGAAGAGCCTGGGACACACCGCCTACAGCTTCAAACACAGCACCAAGGTAACAGACACCGACTCAGACATAGGAACGCTGTATGCAAACACACACACATACATGCAGTACAGATCCACGTGCATACGCACACATTCACAATGACACACATGCTCACACACACATATGTTCATAAATAAACACGACACCTACAGAGAAATGACAGAGTAAATCCATAACTTCAAAACTGCAGTTATATGAGAAAAAGATGCATCCACTGTATGTATGTCCCTCTCTCTCTCTATCTCTCGCTATCTCTCTCTCTCTCTCTCTCTCTATCTATCTATCTATCTATCTATCTATCTATCTATCTATCTATCTATCTATCTATCTATCTATCTATCTATCTATCTATCTATCTATCTATATCTATCTATCTATCTATCTCTCTCTCTCTCCATCTCTCTCTCTCTCTCTCTATCTATCGCTCTCTCTCTCTCTCTATCTCTCTATCTATCTATCTATCTATCTATCTATCTATCTATCTATCTATCTATCTATCTATCTATCTATCTATCTATCTATCTATCTATCTATCTATCTATCTATCTATCTATCTATATCTCTCTCTCTCTCTCTCTCTCTCCCTATCTCTATCTATCTCTCTCTTTCTCTCCATCTCTATCTCTATCTCTCTCTTTCTCTCCATATCCATATCCGGGACTGCCTGACCCTGCAGTGTCAGAGTGGAGAGGAGAGGGCAGCCTGGACACACGATATCACTCAGCTCCTTTGGACCCACACCATACACAACACAGGTACGACCTCTAAACCCTGGCTTTACCCTCTCAGTCACACTGTTGTCATGACTGGCCTGCTCGTGTCAGGTTACCGTGGACCACAATCCAACAGAGAGATCTCTGACACTCATCAGAGGGAAAGAGATCGAGAGCCATTGAGGTGGGGGGGTTTTATGACACCTCACGCCCATTGTAAATCTTAAGGCAGCAGGCAAAATTCCTTTGTCCTCTCGGTATGGAGAACCGGCCTCAGAACATTAACATGCAATAACTGGACTTTGGGACAATAGGTTTCGTCAGCCACAATGGTGGTAATGACGATAGATGGAATACGAAAATGAATGTCATTTTGTTATATTATTAAAAGTTAAAGGACGACGTTATAATGAAAACTTTGTAACTAAGAGTTTTCCTAATATGTGCCTGATGTTTGCATATCGTACAGTTGTGTGGAAAATGTTCAGAAAAAATATTATGTTTTTGTAAAGAACAAATGTGAAGTTAGTTGTCTAAATTGGAGCTGAGTAAAATCCAGACCTTGCCTCATAACTTGGTACGCCCAGAGAATTGCCCTGAAGGGGGAAATGCCCATTTCTGACCCAAGGGTATAAAACCTGTGGGTTAAGAATTAACATATTAGACTAAGTGACCCTGAGCTGCAGCCAAGGTCTGAGTGGTCAGCAAACCCAAAACGCAACACAAGGTTGAGGAGGACAAAATAACCTTTTTACAACCTATTCCACGGACAAGTAGCCGTATCTAAAGGGGGTGAATTCAAGCAGGACCACCCGGTCACCACTCTCCAAGGAATCGTGTGTCTACACTGTTTTCCTTCCCACGCTGGAACCATCCACACTAAAAGAAAGGACACTGACATCGTGAGGAGAAACAGAGAGTTACACCCGGTAACCGAAGATGTATGTATATTGTATGTATAAGTCTCTCTCTCTCTCTCTCTCCCTCTCCTCTCTCTCCCTCTCCCTCTCCTCTCTCTCTCTCTCTCTCTCTCTCTCTCTCTCTCTCTCTCTCTCTCTCTCTCTCTCTCTCTCTCTCTCTCTCTCTCTCTCTCTCTCTCTCTCTCTCTCTCTCTCTCTCTCTCTCTCTTCTGATAGAGACCATGTGTATTGGTCTGTCCAGTAAGATACTGCTAGATGTCACAGGAGCACCAGAAACATCTGAAATGGACTCTATCTACAGTCTGAATGACAGTGTCATGTCTTGTTATGTCTGTTCCTGTCCTTTCTCTTCACTCTGTCTCTCTCTGCTGGTCTTTTTAGGTTACCTTCTCTGTCTCTCATTCTTCAGCTGTTCTACATCTCCCCTAACTAGCTCATTCACTCTTTCACACCTGTTCTCTCTTCCCCCTCTGATTAGGTCTCTATTTCTCTCTCTGTTCCTGCTACTTTCAGTGTCTGATTCTTGTTTGTGTTTTTGATGCCAGAAGCAAGCTGTCGTCCCGTTTGCTTCCACCTTGTCCTATCCTGTCGGAGTCTGCCTGGCAGGTGCATCCTGCATTATTCTAACGTTCTTTTTGTTCCATTGACTACGTTGGAAGAGGATTTATGCCATTCCTGTTTTTCATTAAAGAACTCTGTTTTCTGTTAAAACCGCTTTTGGGTCTTCACTCAAGTACATAACAGACAGAGGTACAAATGCACTCACACACACCTTAATGGACCATATGATTACCTTATGTGTATTGTAACTCTATCCACAGTAAAACAAGATACTTTACCTACACCTTAGCCAACTACATTTAAACTCAGTTTTTCACAATTCCTGACATTCAATCTGAGTCAAATTCCCTGTCTTAGGTCAGGTAGGATCACCACTTTATTTTAAGAATGTAAAATGTCAGAATAATAGTAGAGAGAATGATTCATTTCAGCTTTTATTTATTTCATCACATTCCCAGTGGGTCAGAAGTTTACATACCCTCAATTAGTATTTGATAGCATTGCCTTTAAATTGTTTAACTTGGGTCAAACGTTTCGGGTAGCCTTCCACAAGCTTCCCACAATAAGTTGGGTGAATTCTGGCCCATTCCTCCTGACAGAGCTGGTGTAACTGAGTCAGGTTTGAAGGCCTCCTTGCTCGCCCACACATGTTCTATAGGATAGAGGTCAGGGCTTTGTGACGGCCACTCCAATAGCTTGACTTTGTTGTTCATTTTGCCACAACTTTGGAGGTATGCTTGGGGTCATTGTCCATTTGCAAAACCCATTTGCGACCAAGCTTTTCCTTCCTTACTTCCTTCCTTTCCTCCAAACATAATGATGGTCATTATGGCCAAACAGTTCTATTTTTGTTTCATCAGAGCAGAGGACAATTCTGCAAAAAGTACGATATGTGCAGTTGCAAACCGTGGTCTGGCTTTTTTATGGTGGTTTTAGAGCGGTGGCTTCTTCCTTGCTGAGCGACCTATCAGGTTATGTTGATATATCGATACTTTTGTAAGTTTCCTCCAGCATCTTTACAAGGTCCTTTGCTGTTGTTCTGGGATTGATTTGCACTTTTCGCACAAAAGTACATTCATCTCTAGGAGACAAAACGCGTCTCCTTCCTGAGCGGTATGACGGCTGCTTGGTCCCATGGTGTTTATACTTGCGTACTTTTATTTTTATTTTTACCTTTATTTAACCAGGCAAGTCAGTTAAGAACAAATTCTTATTTTCAATGACGGCCTAGGAACAGTGGGTTAACTGCCTGTTCAGGGGCAGAATGACAGATTTGTAACTTGTCAGCTCGGGGGTTTGAACTTGCAACCTTCTGGTTACTAGTCCAACGCTCTAACCACTAGGCTACCCTGTCGCCCCTACTATTGGTTATACAGATGAACGTGGTACCTTCAGGCATTTGGTATTTGCTCCCAAGGATGAACCAGACTTGTGGAGGTCTTGGATGATTTCTTTTGATTTTCCCATGATGTCAAGCAAAGAGGCACTGAGTTTGAAGGTAGGCCTTGAAATACATCCACAGGTACACCTCCAATTGACTCAAATGATGTCAATCAGCCTATCAGAAGCTTCTAAAGCCATGACATCCTTTTCTTGAATTGTAAGGGGTGCGTACTCGCGGGCAGAGAAGTTGCAGGAGGGCAAAAACGGTGTTTCTAACTGCGCAGTTTAATAATAAAAACCACCGGAAAACAGAACAATCAATAAATGGGTACAAAACCAGACGCACACCAGACATAACGTGCACAGGCATTTACAATAAACAGTACCGGACAAGGACATGGAGGGGGGGGTGGCAGAGGGTTAAATACACAACATGTAATTGATGGAATTGAAACCAGGTGAGTGGGAAGACAAGACAAAACAAATGGAAAATTAAAGGTGGATCGGCGATGGCTAGAAGACCGGTGACGTCGACCGCCAAGCTTCGCCCGAACAAGGAGAGGGACCAACTTCGGAGGAAGTCATGACAGGAATTTTCCAAGCTGTTTAAAGGCACAGTCAATTTAGTGTATGTAAATCTCTGACCCACTGGAATTGTGATACAGTGAAATAATCTGAAAAGTACTAGTGTCATGCACAAAGTTGATGTCCTAACCGACTTGCCAAAACTATAGTTTGTTAACAAGAAAATTGTGGAGTGGTTGAGAAACGAGTTTTAATGACTGCAACCTAAGTGTATGTAAACTTCTGACTTCAACTGTATCTCCCTGTGAATAGTAATATTTCACTATAGAATTGTCCTCTGTCTTTCTGCGGTGATCCAATTTTTATTTCATTATAAACACCACCTCTCTATCTCTTTTTCTTTCCCTCCCTCCCTCCCTCCCTCCCTCCCTCCCTCCCTCCCTCCCTCCCTCCCTCCCTCCCTCCCTCCCTCCCTCCCTCCCTCCCTCGCTCCCTCCCTCCCTCCCTCCCTCCCTCCCTCCCTCTGTTTCTCTTGCTCTCTCTCTGTCTCTCTCTCCATATCCCTCTTTATCTCCCTTTCTCATTCACTCATTCGCTCTCTTGCTCTCCCTCTCTTTCTCTCACTCGCTCTCTATAGTTCACAGTAGCTGTTCAGACTCCTCCTCTGTTGGCAGTCAGAAGGAGGGGGAATCCCCAGCATCTGGGAGGGGACACACACAGGTGAGTTACACACACTCATACCCACACTCCCTCACTCACTCACACACACATACACACACATATACACACGCAACCACATTCACACTGTGCTTTAAATGCTATGGTTGCTGTTTGTCTCTACAGCATCAGTCTCCTTCCACTGCAGTGTAATCTTGATCTCAGCGATCTTATCTTACACCTACTGTCATCTCTTTCTGTTCCTCTATATCTCATTTTCTCTTCCTTTCCTTCTGCCCTGTCAACCCGCCATCCCCCCCTCTCCTTTTAACTTCCAAACCAGCTGCCTTGTAATCTACATTCTCTTCTAGAGAAGACTGTATTGAGATGACTCAATCCTACTCTACCTGAATACACACATGATGTGCCACAGAACTCTTTCTGGCAAACATCTAACACCCAAGCCTTTCTCAACCTCTCTCTGTTAACTCTCATCCCTTTCTGTCCAGAAACTGGATTCCGGACTCCAAAACAACTTACATTTTACATTTACATAAGGGTGAAACTGAACATAAAGCAAACAAAGAGACATTACGGCTCTAACTAACCCAGGATCTAGCATCAACAGAGCCTGCTGTGGGTGGCCATGTTGGATCGGCCGGACACAGTTGCTCGCAGAGTCATTGATACCGTGGACACTCCAGCCACACAGAAGGAGCATTGTCCTCCCTCTGCGGCTCCCCGCTAGGCCAAACCACTCTGTCTGAACCACTGACTGGCAGCCATGGCCTAGTGTGTGTATGTGTGTGTGTGTATGCGTGTGTGTGTATGCGTGTGTATGCGTGTGTGTGTGTGTGTGTATGCGTGTGTATGCGTGTGTGTTTGTGTGTGTATGCGTGTGTATGTGTATGTGTGTATGCGTGTGTGTTTGTGTGTGTATGCGTGTGTATGTGTGTGTGTGTGTGTGTGCACTATAGCGTATAGTGGCTTTATTGGACTTCATTAAAATATATCCTTTCACGATGCCGTTTATACAGTGCAGGTTGGTTGGGATGTTAGTAGTGTAGATTCTGTCTGTGTGACCGTATATGTGGTATAGCCTAGACTAGGTGCGATTGGGATCTATGCAAATTAGTATGTCCGGCCCTGGATGCATGAGCACACACAGTATGCAGAGTGTGGAACACACACACACACACACACACACACACACACACTGCCGACAGTCTTATTGTGGTATAGACAGTAGAGTACTGTTCTGACACTGTGGCCATCGTACAGCTCAGTACAGTAGCCTATAGACCAACCAGGTGACATATATGAACCAACGACAGGAAGGGCACTCTACTATCCATAGGCCTAGCCTGGACCAAATAATAACACGGAAAGATAATGTAAACATTGTATAAGAACCGAACTATTCATCCAAGCACCTAGAATCAAATCAGCTGTTAAGGCTGTGAGGAGAGACTACCGAACTATTCATCCAAGCACCTAGAATCAAATCAGCTGTTAAGGTTGTGAGGAGAGACTACCGAACTATTCATCCAAGCACCTAGAATCAAATCAGCTGTTAAGGTTGTGAGGAGAGACTACCGAACTATTCATCCAAGCACCTAGAATCAAATCAGCTGTTAAGGTTGTGAGGAGAGACTACCGAACTATTCATCCAAGCACCTAGAATCAAATCAGCTGTTAAGGTTGTGAGGAGAGACTACCGAACTATTCATCCAAGCACCTAGAATCAAATCAGCTGTTAAGGTTGTGAGGAGAGACTACCAAACTATTCATCCAAGCACCTAGAATCAAATCAGCTGTTAAGGCTGTGAGGAGAGACTACCGAACTATTCATCCAAGCACCTAGAATCAAATCAGCTGTTAAGGTTGTGAGGAGAGACTACCGAACTATTCATCCAAGCACCTAGAATCAAATCAGCTGTTAAGGTTGTGAAGAGAGACTACCGAACTATTCATCCAAGCACCTAGAATCAAATCAGCTGTTAAGGTTGTGAGGAGAGACTACCGAACTATTCATCCAAGCACCTAGAATCAAATCAGCTGTTAAGGTTGTGAGGAGAGACTACCAAACTATTCATCCAAGCACCTAGAATCAAATCAGCTGTTAAGGCTGTGAGGAGAAACTACCAAACTATGTTTCTTCAACTGGTTTGTTAGAGTGTTGGGTCTTTTCAGTGACTATTTGGTTGATTGATTTTGTTATCCTTCTCTTCCATATATGCTATACTTTTGTATTCAGCAAATGTACAAACGTTTTGTTTGCGATCATGAGCTAATAACGCAATATGACGTTGGTTAGGTATAGTGTGTAAAATGTGTAATGTGTTATTCTAAATAATACGCTTGCAGCTTTTATTCACAGTTTGCACCTCTGTCACTTGCCCACGTCGTTGCTTTTGTCATCAATGTTCTACAGATGCCGTAGCCATATTGATCCCCAACGCAGATTGAGGCACAGTCATACTGAACGGGGGCTGATCTAACGTACACTATAGTGGTTTGGAAATACGATGACAATGCTGAAGTAGGCAAGTGATTAGTAGGAAACAACTTTGCCATCATTATGATGTTGTCAAATTGACTTTAGAGAGACAACGATGTTGCCATTAACTAGCAAGTTTGTAAAAAATAGCTAGCAATGCTAACATTAGCAAGCTAAAATGCGGTGCTGTCCCCTTAATCTTAGCTAGCTAGCTAAAGTTATATTGCATCTAAAGCCAATCTGGTAACATCCCAATGATGACAAAAGGTTTTCCTATTTATTATTTGCCTCCTTTTGAGATGTCGTTGTGTTTCAAAGCCACTGTACTGCACTTTTGATTAAATCTTCATTAGCAGCAATTGACAATGCATTGAGTAGAACAGTCAGTCGGGCTTTAGTCCTAAAACAAATGTTCAAAACAATAGTGACAAAAAAATGTACTCCATGATGACGTTATTCAAAATGAATGAAAGTTTTCCACGAAATAGAGATGTAGGTTATTGGCCTTAATATTGTGTCATGAATTTATAGATTGTGTATTTTTGAAGGCAATATGCACAACTAGCCTATGCCTTCAACTTGTATTTATTTATTTTTTTATTTTACCTTTATTTAACTAGGCAAGGCAGTTAAGAACAAATTCTTATTTTCAATGATGGCCTAGGAACAGTGTGTTAACTGCCTGTTCAGGGGCAGAACAACAGATTTGTACCTTGTCAGCTCGGGGTTTGAACTTGCAAGCTTCCGGTTACTCGTCCAACGATCTAGCCGCTAGGCTACCCTGCCGCCCCAACTCAATACAATACAACGTGGGTTGGGTTCAGTTACAATAACTTACATGTATAATTAAGTATAAAAGTAATTCTAAGCTAGTTAAAGTTGGCACCAAACAGTATTTAAATCATGTTATTGTACAATATGCAGTAAGCTATTGATTGGAGACCATACTTAGGCAGCCCTTTTCCCTCCACGCCTAACATCCTCAGATAGCAGCCAGCTATCTGTCTCTCTCATTGTCTGGTTTCATGGGTCTCATAGGAACTCTCCATATCTAAATTCAAAAAGGATATTGAACCCATTGAATCGATATCTACAGTAATTTGTCAAACTGGAAGTCATGCAGTACCACACTACTAACTGGGTGCTACAAAATATATACTACATTATATTGGGAGAGGTATGTACTACACAATATACAATTCATTATATTGGGAGAGGTATGTACTACAGAATATATACTACATTATATTGGGAGAGGTATGTACTACAGAATATATTTTACATTATATTGGGAGAGGTATGTACTACAGAATATATATTACATTATATTGGGAAAGGTATGTACTACAGAATATACAATTAATTATATTGGGAGAGGTATGTACTACAGAATATATACTACATTATATTGGGAAAGGTATGTACTACAGAATATAAAATTAATTATATTGGGAGAGGTATGTACTACAGAATATATACTACATTATATTGGGAGAGGTATGTACTACAGAATATATACTACATTATATTGGGAGAGGTATGTACTACAGAATATATACTACATTATATTGGGAGAGGTATGTACTACAGAATATATACTACATTATATTGGGAGAGGTATGTACTACAGAATATATATTACATTATATTGGGAGAGGTATGTACTACAGAATATATACTACATTATATTGGGAAAGGTATGTACTACAGAATATATACTACATTATATTGGGAAAGGTATGTACTACAGAATATACAATTAATTATATTGGGAGAGGTATGTACTACAGAATATATACTACATTATATTGGGAGACGTATGTACTACAGAATATATACTACATTATATTGGGAAAGGTATGTACTACAGAATATATATTACATTATATTGGGAGAGATATGTACTACAGAATATATACTACATTATATTGGGAGAGGTATGTACTACAGAATATATACTACATTATATTGGGAGAGGTATGTACTACAGACTATATACTACATTATATTGGGAGAGGTATGTACTACAGAATATACAATTAATTATATTGGGAGAGGTATGTACTACAGAATATATACTACATTATATTGGGAGAGGTATGTACTACAGAATATATACTACATTATATTGGGAGAGGTATGTACTACAGAATATATACTACATTATATTGGGAGAGATATGTACTACAGAATATATACTACATTATATTGGGAGAGATATGTACTACAGACTATATACTACATTATATTGGGAGAGGTATGTACTACAGAATATACAATTAATTATATTGGGAGAGGTATGTACTACAGAATATATACTACATTATATTGGGAGAGGTATGTACTACAGAATATATACTACATTATATTGGGAGAGGTATGTACTACAGAATATATACTACATTATATTGGGAGAGGTATGTACTACAGAATATATACTACATTATATTGGGAGAGGTATGTACTACAGAATATATACTACATTATATTGGGAGAGGTATGTACTACAGAATATATACTACATTATATTGGGAGAGGTATGTACTACAGAATATATACTACATTATATTGGGAGAGGTATGTACTACAGAATATATACTACATTATATTGGGAGAGGTATGTACTACAGAATATATATTACATTATATTGGGAGAGGTATGTACTACAGACTATTTACTACATTATATTGGTAGAGGTATGTACTACAGAATATATACTACATTATATTGGAAAAGGTATGTACTACAGAATATATACTACATTATATTGGGAGAGGTATGTACCACAGAATATATACTACATTATATTGGGAGAGGTATGTACTACAGAATATATACTACATTATATTGGGAGAGGTATGTACTACAGAATATATACTACATTATATTGGGAGAGGTATGTACTACAGAATATATACTACATTATTTTGGGAGACGTATGTACTACAAAATATATACTACATTATATTGGGAGAGGTATGTACTACAGACTATATACTACATTATATTGGGAGAGGTATGTACTACAGAATATATACTACATTATATTGGGAGAGGTATGTACTACAGACTATATACTACATTATATTGGGAGAGGTATGTACTACAGAATATACAATTAATTATATTGGGAGAGGTATGTACTACAGAATATATACTACATTATATTGGGAGAGGTATGTACTACAGACTATATACTACATTATATTGGGAGAGGTATGTACTACAGAATATACAATTAATTATATTGGGAGAGGTATGTACTACAGAATATATACTACATTATATTGGGAGAGGTATGTACTACAGACTATATACTACATTATATTGGGAGAGGTATGTACTACAGAATATACAATTAATTATATTGGGAGAGGTATGTACTACAGAATATATACTACATTATATTGGGAGAGGTATGTACTACAGACTATATACTACATTATATTGGGAGAGGTATGTACTACAGAATATACAATTAATTATATTGGGAGAGGTATGTACTACAGAATATATACTACATTATATTGGGAGAGGTATGTACTACAGAATATATACTACATTATATTGGGAGAGGTATGTACTACAGAATATATACTACATTATTTTGGGAGACGTATGTACTACAAAATATATACTACATTATATTGGGAGAGGTATGTACTACAGACTATATACTACATTATATTGGGAGAGGTATGTACTACAGAATATATACTACATTATATTGGGAGAGGTATGTACTACAGACTATATACTACATTATATTGTGAGAGGTATGTACTACAGAATATACAATTAATTATATTGGGAGAGGTATGTACTACAGAATATATACTACATTATATTGGGAGAGGTATGTACTACAGAATATATACTACATTATATTGGGAGAGGTATGTACTACAGTATATATACTACATTATATTGGGAGAGGTATGTACTACAGAATATATACTACATTATATTGGGAGAGGTATGTACTACAGAATATATACTACATTATATTGGGAGAGGTATGTACTACAGAATATACAATTAATTATATTGGGAGAGGTATGTACTACAGAATATATACTACATTATATTGGGAGAGGTATGTACTACAGAATATATACTACATTATATTGGGAGAGGTATGTACTACAGAATATATACTACATTATATTGGGAGAGATATGTACTACAGAATATATACTACATTATATTGGGAGAGGTATGTACTACAGAATATATACTACATTATCTTGGGAGAGGTATGTACTACAGACTATATACTACATTATATTGGGAGAGGTATGTACTACAGAATATACAATTAATTATATTGGGAGAGGTATGTACTACAGAATATATACTACATTATATTGGGAGAGGTATGTACTACAGAATATATACTACATTATATTGGGAGAGGTATGTACTACAGAATATATACTACATTATATTGGGAGAGATATGTACTACAGAATATATACTACATTATATCGGGAGAGGTACACTACTGTTCAAAAGATATTCCATAAAAAAATCAGCCGTTTCCAGTTACAATAGCCATTTCCAACATTAACAATGTCTACACTGTATTTCTGATCAATTTGATGGGACAAATAAAGTGCTTTTCTTTCAAAAACAAGACCATTTCTCAGTGACATTTCTAAGTGACCCCAGACTTTTCAACGGTAGTGTAAATAAAAGTTGTTTTTTTCATGTGTTTTTGTAAGTGCCATCTTACATATGCAGTTTTAAGCACAAAATAGACTTATGTTTTTAAAAGAATTAGGAAATGCTTGTTCTGTTTGTGGTTCAATGTTTGCATGCTATGTGGTTGCAGGTATCGGACTTCAATTTTACTTACACCATTTGTACCTGTATTATTAAATTAAAACTGGAAGGAAGCCATTCAACTCAAATACCTGTATTGCTTGGTATCAGAAAATGTTGTCATGGGGGTCATACTTTGCATTCAAAGTGACATAAACCAATGTACAGTATTAACATTTTAGTAAAATAGGCAGGCACAGTGTATTTACAGTGTAGCTAAACATTGTTACATATGGTTACTACCGTAATAATATCTGTTTCCAGTTTGTGTACTTGAACAATCAATGCACAGAAATGCACTAATGTTTTTACAAGTGTATTTACTGTATTCACTGTGACTTCATCCCCATAGACCAGCAGCAGTTAAACACCAAACCCATCAACAAAACCTGACTAGACAACTATGCAGAGGGAGTGAAGAGAAAAAGGGGGAGAGAGAGAGAGAGAAAGTGGAGCGAAACAGGAAGGGGCTGATCGTCTGAGTGAAAGGGGGTCGCGACAGAGGAGAGGAGGAGAGGGACAGAAGACAGTAGAGGGGTATGATGGGAAAGGGGAGAGAAAGGAGAGAGGGCGAGGGGCAGACAGAGAGGCACAGAGAGGGGTGAAGAAAATGAGGGAGACGGGAGAAAAGAGAGGGGACTTTATAGAAACCCAGAGAGAGAACAGGGGAAGACACAAAGAACCAGGGTGGTATAGAGGTATAGGCAGGCAGAAAGAAAGTGGAGAGAGTTAGATAAAGTTTTTCTTTTTGCAAGGCAGAAATGAGCAGGGGGGAGAAGGAGGCGAGAGAGGGAGAGAGAGACTACGTGAGAAAGGGGCAGAGGGAGAGAGTGTGAGGCAGAGAGAGAGAGAGAGAGGGGCAGAGGGAGAGAGTGTGAGGCAGAGAGAGAGAGGGGGGAAGAGAGAGGGGCAGAGGGAGCGAGTGTGAGGCAGAGAGAGAGGGGCAGAGGGAGAGAGTGTGAGGCAGAGAGAGAGAGGGGGAAGAGAGAGGGGCAGAGGGAACGAGTGTGAGGCAGAGAGAGAGAGAGGGGCAGAGGGAGAGAGTGTGAGGCAGAGAGAGAGAGGGGGGAAGAGAGAGGGGCAGAGGGAGCGAGTGTGAGGCAGAGAGAGAGAGAGGGGCAGAGGGAGAGAGTGTGAGGCAGAGAGAGAGAGGGGGGAAGAGAGAGGGGCAGAGGGGTAAAGGGGGATGTTGACAAAGCAGAGAGAGTCTAGTTGAACAAAGAGAACGTGGAGAGAATGAGCCGGGTGCAACATCAAAGGGATTTTTCAGGCCTGGTTACCGGGACAACAGACATTTGCATGCGATTAGCTTTTTACATCATATTAAGAAGGGGAGGAGGGAGTAGGGGGGAGGGAGGAAAGGGGGGGCAGGGAGCTATAGATCATACAGGGTGAGTGAGAGAACAAGATGGTGTGGGTAAAAAGAGAGAGAGAAACATTGGTCATCTCCTGTGGTAAAACTGATTTATAGACTGCCAACAGAGAGAACCGTTTTTAAACCAGCATGCATGATTTATGCCATCAACACTTGGGTTGCATCTGAAAAGGCACACTTCTCCTGTGTAGTGCACTATATTTGACTGGGACCAATAGAGATCTGGTCAAAAATAGTGCACTATATAGTGATTAGGAATCTATTTGGGATGGATACCTGGAGAGATACGGTATATGCTAAAAGACATGTCAGCATTGATAAACATCACTGCCAGAGACAGTCTGACTGGCCAATGACCCAAACAATGCTCTGAGATAGGAAAAAGCACTATACTGTAAACCTGTATACTGCATACTGTAATACATAAGTGCACACACACACACACACACACACACACACACACACACACACACACACACACACACACACACACACACACACACACACACACACACACACACACACACACACACACACACACACACACAACCTGTTCATGGTACACAAATCCAGACATTAACCAAATAATCAGACATCTTTCCTTCTCACTATACCTCCATTCTTTCTCTCCTCTCCATCACCACTTCTCTCTCATATATCTCTCCATCTCTCTTTCTCTCTCCGCCATCTCTCTGTCTCTCCATCAATCCCTTGCTTCTCCCCCTTCCTCCATCTTTCCTCTCCATCTCTCCCTTTCTCTATCTGATTCTTATTTTCTTCACCTCCATTTCCCACTTTCTCTCTATCCCTCTTTCTCCTCTCCCTCCCTCTTTCTCCTCTCCCTCCCTCCCTCTTTCTCCTCTCCCTCCCTCTTTCTCCTCTCCCTCCTTCTGTCTCTCTGTCCCATGTTGCCAGTGTGTGTGATGCCTCAGTGCCCTCAGTATTGTGGCTGGCTGCATTATGCCGGTGGGCGTCACTCTGCCAGTTGTCACGGCAGCATTGTGATGGGGGGGGATATTACAGTATCAATACCCTTCCACTGCAACAAAAGGACAGCAGCCACAGCCCATATATCAATCCACCTCTGCACTCCTTCTCTCATCCCTTGTTCCGTCTCTCTCCTTTTCTCACCCCTCCCTTCCCCCATCCCTCTCTACTGCACGTCAATTCCCCCCACCTATCAATTGATTTCCTTCCATCTCCCCTCTAAATATGTAGATATTGATCCTCCACCCCACTCCCTCCTTTATCTCTTTTTTTATTCTCGTTTTCTACTTCAGCATCTATCAGATTTCATTCTCTCCACCCAGAGACCTCCCCTCCACTCCTCATTCCTTATCTAACTTAATCTCTCTCTCTTTCCCTCCTCCTCCCACCTTCTCTCCCTCATCTCTCATTTCATCACCCATCCATTCTCTCTCACTCTTCCTCTCTCTCCTCCCCGCCTGTATTTTTTTGTTTGTCTCGTCTCAGTCACTCTCTGCATATTAATTGGTGTGTTTCTTCTGCAGCGGAGAAAACAATCAAAGTATCTCTCACACACAGACACAGACACACACACACACATACACACACACAGACACACACACACACACACGAAATCAAAGCATCAGAGGTGGGTGATGATGCCATTGTGGCAGACATAAACATGTACACATATGCTATACAAAATAGACACACAATCAGAAAGACACAATACAGACACACATATGCCGTGACTGTACACACACACTCACCTACACACACATAGTCACGTCCATTCACACAAC
The DNA here is from genome assembly GCF_036934945.1 of Oncorhynchus masou masou. Taxonomy (NCBI): domain Eukaryota; kingdom Metazoa; phylum Chordata; class Actinopteri; order Salmoniformes; family Salmonidae; genus Oncorhynchus; species Oncorhynchus masou. The sequence continues at coordinate 15,555,023 of NC_088234.1, read as the reverse complement.
AAATACATGTGTACTGCACATATGCCAATCGCAATAGATGGCAAGGTGATAGTAGATTATCATAGACAGCTGCACCTTCTCTAATAAATATATATACATGTAAAACTCTTATTACTATTATAGATCATTGCGGTGACTGTGATCTCTGGTTGTTTTACCTACACCTTAGTTGAATGCACTTACTGTATGTTTGCTCTCAATAGAGTGTCTGCTAAAAGACCAAAATGTAAATGTCAATTAGTTTATAGAATATTTTACAATCAAGAGCAGGTTTTATTAGTGTATATACTGAAGTTCCCTCATGGAACAAATAAGTCATAATATTCTATCCTATGCCATTATCTTCTATTCTATAGGTTTGTGAGAAAATAAGAGGGCTGTGTGATAAGAGCAGGAGAAATGACATGGTCAGTCTGCTATTTACAGTAGCACGCCACTAGACCTTAAGGGCACATCAGGTGAATGAAATGAGATGGAAAATACTCCTGTGTGTGCCCATGTGTTTAGGGGGTGATGAGGGGTAAAGTTCAACCTCACCATTGAATGTCATCTTGACTCCTGTCTTTTAAATATAGGTATTATTACAGTGTTATACATAATAGCAGAGAACTTACCCCAGTACCTGTTTTTATTGATATGCATGATAATAAAACATCTCAGACAGATGGTGAAGTCGCTGACTACCGGCTTCCGTGCAGGTATGCTCTTCAAGAGGTGCATTGTGATGGAGTGGCCTGTTAAAGGCAATGCACCTGCGCCTCCAGGAGCGCGAGCCCACGTGGGGTGAAGTTGCTTTTACCCACGTGTTGTGCTTCGGTGTGAGTTAGAATAGAAGCATGATTCAGAGAAATTCCGAGTTTAACGGGAAACTTCCGATTCGAATCATGATGAAAACGATTAATAGCCATACTTTTGGGTGGGAAACGTTTGTTTCAATTCATAGTGAAAGACACTTGTTAGTCACTTATACAATGAGTAAACCAAAACATTTATAAAACAGTGATAACCATATACATCTCCCTTCAACTTGTGTAACTATAAAACCACACGCTTCCGGGGTGGGTTATCAAAACAACATTTGGATACATCGCGTCAAACACATACTTTATAACATTTACGCACTTCGATAAGACACTTTCCCCAAAACTTATGTAGGCTATTTTTATATGTATGCTGTCAAATAGAGATCACTTGATAGTGGTGCTATATTGTGTCGTTATTTTGGACTGCAACTGAACTGTGCCCGAGCTGATAGACAGCCGCCCGCGTGTCAATGTTCTAAAATGGTGCTGTGAGATTATAATTACATCTGCAACCTACATCACTCTCACTCCCTCTCTCATCGCTCCCCTCTCTCTCGCTCTCTTTCCCTATCTTATTCTCTCACTCATTCACTCACTACTGCACAATAAATGGATCTTTGGAAAAAATGCGAGAGAGGGAGAAAGGGAGGAGAAGAGGGTGAGCTAAGGGAGGGGGGAAACGGCGTATGCTTGTATACAGCAACCCTGATTTCCATTTTTTCCCCCAACTCGTAATGTATTTAATTCAAGTGAAACGTAATCATGACGTGTCGTGTCATTAATCCGCCCGCCGCCTTTCCCGTAAGTACATAGAGTCTTACTTTCATCATAAATATCTAGTTAATTTACAATATATACTATCCACACGTTTACATGTGCACTTTTATATAGGGTGGTATGGAACTGCGGTTGTGTAGCACTATAGTAAAACCTCTCCAAAATTGTTGTATTTATCGCGAATGTTGTTGTCTTCATGAACAACAAATATGTGGCGACGACTTTTTTCTTTTTGGCGGGGGGGGGGGGGGGGTCAGATTCGGGTAATCATCATATAACGTTAGTTGCTGTGATTGAAGCTTATTACGTCCATTTTTATCTAGCATTTCATTTACACCTTGCAGTTTCCATGCGTTAGTATAGTGGGTGGATTGTTCAAAGTGATTGGCGTGTTGTACTCGGTATGGTGTGGTGTGTGTGTGCTGCATGTATGTTGCAGCACTTCGGCACTTTACTGTGTCATGTATGAGGCCGGTGTTGTATATGCGCGCGTGGCCGACGGTCTGCATGCGATAGCCCTATAAGCTACGGTATATCATGATGGAATAGTTTCAGCTATAACTTGGGGCCTAAAATGTCCTACTTGCAATGCCGGATAACATATTCGCCTACACTGTAAATTACTTTATTAGGTTTGAAGTGCACTAAAAGTCCACTAAAGTGAACGCACAAGTGTAGCCTATTAAAGCCTATTAATTGTACAACTTTGATTAAGTTCTATATTTGATGTATTGCTCTAAGTAGGCCTATTAAAATCGTACCCTAAATGCCAATTGCATTCAACCATGCATGCGCATCGAGTTTGGTTCACATTAAAACATAAAAACTCAGTTTTGACATAAATAAATTGCATATCAGGATCAAGCAGCATATATTTGATTCGCGTCTTAACGCTCGAGAACCTTTGATCTCCGCGGACATATTTCTTGGTTAACTGCATGTTCCAGTGTGATTTACAAAGCTGCAACGCGAGTACATTCCATTCAGAGACATTTAGACAGGTTTCTTATTTTGTTGGAGACACATTGCGTACGGCACATTTTTAAGATGACCAGTTTAACCAAATGTAGGTAGCCTCTATGTGTGCAGGCTAGGCTACACCTATCCAACTTTACCAAACGGTTTAAAAAAAATATCGTCCTCACTAGCCTACTACTATATTTACCAGGACGATTCGTAGGCTATACTATTACAACCGGTAAACTTGTTCTAGCCTCACCTTTCATGAGTATGAGCTTCACTGTAGCTATTGGCTACCTTTCACCTTCTTCGGACTACAGTTATTTCGCAAGAAAGTAGCAAGTGTGTTGCGTGCAACATTGTAGCACATTCTGAAAACGCAAGTTGATATAAAATAGGGGGATTATTTTACGTAGTCTTCCGTACGTGTACTAGACAAAATGTGAGAAGGTCTGATTTAGTTTTAGGGTGATGGAGGGGGGAGATTGGCAGCGAAATTCAAGATGAAATCCATGATGGCACTTTTCTCGTCCCCCGATCCCTCGTCGCAACACTCATGTCTTATATCTCCTCCCTTTCAATCTTTTGTTATAGAAAATGTAGGAACAAAATGGATGAAGCATGGGGGAGAGATAGAATAGCTACATGACAAACACAGAATAGACAAGGATCGCGACTCCTCAACGGTTTTGAGATTTAAAACAATCGCGTTACTATGTTCACTTAGAAGATTTTAAGATCATATGTTACAAGCTTAATGTCTGGAGACCAGCTGCGAACGGGACGCGTTTTTTTGGGGGGGACATTACGTGTGTAGGCTGTGCACCCGGGCATTGTTTATTGGTAGTTATTTATTTCATTACTGTGGCTTTTTAATTGAGATGGCCGCGAGAGAGAAGGCAGGGGTAAAGAACGACTGAAAATGGTTGCACGTTATTGACGCAAATCATCATAAAGGGCGAGGAGGAAATTCCTCTCCAGATAAGAGGCAGACGTGTCATCTGCGATGACCGGAGTAGCACAAAACACTCCGGTCGCAGCCGTTTCAAATCCCACAAATGTCCCGTTTTCACCCTACCTACCATAGTTTTATTGCACACTGAAACTATTGTAATATGATATAAGGTAGACTAACAGGCTACTGTAACACATTCCCTTCCTGTCCTTTTTGAATTTTCAGCTTGTAGTTTTTGATTTCCCCTCAATCAAACTATGTAGATGGATTTATAAACATGCTTCTGCAACCTAAAATATATTTTATAATTTCACATTTCTATACTTTTTTCAAGAAGTGTCAGTTTGAGGGAAAGAGTGTGTCATCTTTAGATGCTGTTATAAATCTAGATAGAATATTAGGGAAGGGATTCATTGGGAAGGTGACTTTTTATCGTCTTGCAGCCTACATTAAAGAGATTCTGCAGAACGTTTGTATACATTTCAGCCACTAGTTCTGAAACTAACTCCTGAGCCAAAAGTGGTCCCTGAAAATTTCGTACTACTTTACATCCCAGCTAGCACAGTGGATCTGGGCCAATTTCGGCTGAGAGTCCGACTCTGCCGATGTCATGTGGCCCGAGTCTGGGCCGCTTTTGGCAGTATTACTAATGGCTAGGATTTGGGGATTGCGCTTGGGCCGATTCCGGTGTGAGTTATCTGGCCCAAATGTATTACTTGGGGCTCGGGCCGATTCCGGTGTGAGTTATCTGGCCCAAATGTATTACTTGGGGTTTAGGCCGATTCCGTTGTGAGTTATCTGGCCCAAATGTATTACTTGGGGCTCGGGCCAATTCCGGTGTGAGTTATCTGGCCCAAATGTATTACTTGGGGTTTGGGCCGATTCCGGTGTGAGTTATCTGGCCCAAATGTATTACTTGGGGCTCGGGCCGATTCCGGTGTGAGTTATCTGGCCCAAATGTATTACTTGGGGTTTGGGCCAATTCCGGTGTGAATTATCTGTCCCAAATGTATTACTTGGGGCTCGGGCCGATTCCGGTGTGAGTTATCTGGCCCAAATGTATTACTTGGGGCTCGGGCCGATTCCGGTGTGAGTTATCTGGCCCAAATGTATTACTTGGGGTTTGGGCCGATTCCGGTGTGAGTTATCTGTCCCAAATGTATTCCTTGGGGCTCGGGCCGATTCCGGTGTGAGTTATCTGGCCCAAATGTATTACTTGGGGTTTGGGCCGAGGCTCCTCTCTGGCAGATGATTACACGGGCTGCTTTATACAATTAACATTTCATTATTTATTTTTCCATATTTTCTCATTGTTTCTATGATCAAAAAATACAATTAACATTTAAACAAAATTCTTTAAGAGTCCTGTATAGTATTTTAGTATTTTGATACTTTGTCCAAGTCAATTAATAAGCATGAAAACCTTTGTGGATGGAGCCTCCTGAGTAGGGCAGCAGTCTAAGACACTCTGCTCCGCAGTACAAACTGCACTGCTACAGATGCTGGTTCGAGACCTATGCCTGCCGCGACCGGGAGAACCATTGAAACGACTCACAATTGGCCTAGAGTCGTCCGAGTTAGGGGAGGGTTTGGCCGGCTGAGATATCCTTGTCACATGCGCCATAGCGACTCCTGTGGTGAGCCAGGCACATGCACGCTGACACAAAATGTTTTTTTGTTTTTTGTGGATGGGTATAATTTGTATGTATAAAATGTAAAATAGTCATATTTAAAATGACTAAAGTACACTGTAATTAAATGTGCATCGGGCCGCTTCTGGGGGGATTCTGGTAAGATGCCGGCAAAGTCGGCTGAATTCCAGTAGATGGATACGGCCTGATGTACTTGGGCCCATTCTGGGCAGTCATTCATTTTGATTCCCGGCCGAGCCCGACACCCGATTCCGGCCCGATTCAATCAGTTCCAGCCCCCCGGAAGAGGGCCGATTCCTCATTGCTAGCTGGGATATGTGCAGATATGTGCACCATGTCATTACTCTCTTGTTCTGCTGTGTGTGCTAGCAATCAGTCAAATGGCAAGGGGCTGAAGCTGATTGGCTAGAACTTGAATTGCTTGAGGTCTGGCCCATATGGGGACAAATGGAGGGACAGCTTCCAGAAAAACTGTCACTTTCAAACTAGGGATTTCGTGGCTAATTGAGAGAAGACAGTAATTCTGCTCATAGATTATGCATGTATGAACTACACATTTGACACATCCAGCCCAAAGCGAGAGGTTTAAAAGATACTTAGTAGTCGTCAAAGTTCTTGGAGCATGTATTTAATGCAGTGCATCTCCTCAGAACAGCACTTTAGGGGTGCAACATCTAGGTGCTCTCTCTCTCTCTCTCTCTCTCTCTCTCTCTATCTCTCTATCTCTCTATCTCTCTATCTCTCTATCTATCTATCTATCTATCTATCTATCTATCTATCTATCTATCTATCTATCTATCTATCTATCTATCTATCTATCTATTTATCTATCTATCTATCGGAGCGTCCCAACCAAGTGACTGATTTAATTGGGTCATGAAGGGTCTGTGGGATAGATAGATAGATAAACACCTGCTCGGCCTCCTTAGTGGCATTTAAAACACTTACAAGCAATAATTCTTAGCCCTTCACCAAGTTTAGAGTAGCATATTCCATCAACATTTTCAGCTCTCAAACCTTGTAAATGTTTTTGTAGAAAACAAGAAACCTAAGAAACCGTAATGGTGCAAGTAGACCTCTTAGAGTTAGTATTTCATAAGGTCTGAGATAACACATCCGAGAGAGAAAGTAACTAGTAATTACACTGTAATGAAGTTAATCTTACGTGTAGCCTCTACTCACCACATAACTGATGACTAAGTGTGGTGAGCGAAATATATGCTTGCGTACCAAATGGCACCCTATGTGGTAATAGGGAATAGGGTACCCTTTGGGATACAATCTATAAGTCAGTGTATGTTCACCGTTATAAGGGACATTAATTACAAGGGGCTCCCGAGTGGCACAGGCGTCTTAAGGCACTGCATCTCAGTGCTAGAGGCGTCACTACAGACCCTGGTTCGATTCCAGGCTATCACAACTGGCCGTGATAGGGAGTCCCATAGGGCCCAGAGTTGTTCTGGTTAGGGTTTGGCTGGGTTAGGCCGTCATTGTAAATAATAATTTGTTCTTAACTGACTTGCCTTATTACATAAAGGTTAAATTAATACAAATAAACTTACTCAAGCAGCAAGCTAGAGGCCAGCTTGCTGCTTGACCACCCAGTCTCCCAGACAGTGTCAATATTCATGATGTAATGGAATCTGTCTGGTCTGGCAGGCCAGTGGGGCTCAAACTACCAGTTGATTCAGCCCTTAAGACACACACATTCATGTTACAGAAGATGTAACACTTGTAACACATAAAAGTTACAAGGACACTTTTGAGGTTAGATTGGCCTAATTGCTATCATTTTATGAAGCGTTATGCCTTGATAGAGATGAGATCTGCACATTTGAAGTCTTGAGTGAGAGACTCATCTATGGAAGGTCTGCTAAGGAATCTGAGGTTTTTAATGCACACTAACATCTGCTTATAGTGTTACACTTCCAGTTCATACTCAGTCTACTTGTTACTTCTGCGTCATCGTATGTCCCTTTGCATACTTCCCTGGATGACAACTATAAAGAGGAAAAGGAGAAGAGGCAAGAACAGGGTCCTGTCCAGTAGACATAAATGTTGGCTTTTCTCTATTGAAAAAACGTTTTCTACGTTGTGTCCTACTGATCACCACCCAGTGGAAGGGGAAAGACCGAGTGAGAAGAGAGGAGGTGAAGAGGAGTAGAAGAGGTGAGACGAGGCCAAGAGGCAAGAATCAGAAGACTGAGTCAGAGAAGTCAGATACCCTCCCTCCTTCTTTGTGACGGGGGGGGGTAGCGAAAGAGTCCGATACAGATAGTTAGAGGAAGCGAGGTAGGGAGTAAAACAGAGAGAGGGGGTTCAGGGAAAGGTGAAATACAGGAAATTAATCCCGTCTGTGGGGAAGTTTTTCCGCGTGACCACGGCGATAAAAAACACACCAGGCTCTGAGTTACTGTTCCACACAGAGAGAACACACATACACACACACTTTCACTAATGCATTCACACTTAAACACATACGCTCTCAGGCAGACACTCTTTCACACTAACACACACTTAAACACAGGATCGATCACACACACCCTTAAAAACATCGGCCCTCACACACGTACACACACACACAGTACACACACACAAACTCTTAATTCTAAGACACATGTAAGCTTTAATGACACGCACACACACAAATCAAAATCAAATAAAATGTTATTTGTCACATACACATGGTTAACAGATGTTAATGCGAGTGTAGCGAAATGCTTGTGCTTCTAGTTCCGACAATGCAGTAATAACCAACAAGTAATCTAACTAACAATTCCTAAACTACTGTCTTATACACAGTGTAAGGGGATAAAGAATATGTACATAAAGATATATGAATGAGTGATGGTACAGAGCAGCATAGGCAAGATACAGTAGATGGTATCGAGTACAGTATATATATATATATGAGATGAGTATGTAAACAAAGTGGCGTAGTTAAAGTGGCTAGTGATACATGTATTACATAAGGATGCAGTCGATGATATAGAGTACAGTATATACGTATGCATATGAGATGAATAATGTAGGGTAAGTAACATTATATAAGGTAGCATTGTTTAAAGTGGCTAGTGATATATTTACATCATTTCCCATCAATTCCCATTATTAAAGTGGCTGGAGTTGAGTCAGTGTCAGTGTGTTGGCAGCAGCCACTCAATGTTAGTGGTGGCTGTTTAACAGTCTGATGGCCTTGAGATAGAAACTGTTTTTCAGTCTCTCAGTCCCAGCTTTGATGCACCTGTACTGACCTCGCCTTCTGGATGATAGCGGGGTGAACAGGCAGTGGCTCGGGTGGTTGATGTCCTTGATGATCTTTATGGCCTTCCTGTAACATCGGGTGGTGTAGGTGTCCTGGAGGCCAGGTAGTTTGCCCCCGGTGATGCGTTGTGCAGACCTCACTACCCTCTGGAGAGCCTTACGGTTGAGGGCGGAGCAGTTGCCGTACCAGGCGGTGATACAGCCCGCCAGGATGCTCTCGATTGTGCATCTGTAGAAGTTTGTGAGTGCTTTTGTTGACAAGCCGAATTTCTTCAGCCTCCTGAGGTTGAAGAGGCGCTGCTGCGCCATCTTCACATATGCTGTCTGTGTGAGTGGACCAATTCAGTTTGTCTGTGATGTGTATGCCGAGGAACTTAAAACTTGCTACTCTCTCCACTACTGTTCCATCGATGTGGATAGGGGGGTGTTCCCTCTGCTGTTTCCTGAAGTCCACAATCATCTTCTTAGTTTTGTTGACGTTGAGTGTGAGGTTATTTTCCTGACACCACACTCCGAGGGCCCTCACCTCCTCCCTGTAGGCCGTCTCGTCGTTGTTGGTAATCAAGCCTACCATTGTTGTGTCGTCCGCAAACTTGATGATTGAGTTGGAGGCGTGCGTGGCCACGCAGTCGTGGGTGAACAGGGAGTACAGGAGAGGGCTCAGAACGCACCCTTGTGGGGCCCCAGTGTTGAGGATCAGCGGGGAGGAGATGTTGTTACCTACCCTCACCACCTGGGGGCGGCCCGTCAGGAAGTCCAGTACCCAGTTGCACAGGGCGGGGTCGAGACCCAGGGTCTCGAGCTTGATGACGAGCTTGGAGGGTACTATGGTGTTGAATGCCGAGCTGTAGTCGATGAACAGCATTCTCACATAGGTATTCCTCTTGTCCAGAT